>NC_134487.1:12510763-12810763 GCF_040206685.1 Ascaphus truei
TGCTAAAGAAGCTTGCTTTGCCAGACACATAGAAGGTCTATGGGATTTGTATGAAGCAGCATTGAATGTTTGCTGTCAGCCCGCAGAAAATGAACATGCTGATGTAAAAAGCAATACCGGAACTGCATTAACTGCACACTTCCAACCATCCAGAGCCCCACTTTGTACTTTTGGGGTGAACACCGAAATCTTGCTGCAGCCAATCCTTATTTCCAGCTGCTGCCTGCTCCTGACTCATGGAGCTCCATCTATATACAGAACACCAATACCCAGAGCAGCACTCTGGGGAAGGAGCAGCACACCGCACCGGCTCAGCACACCTGCCAAGGATCAGCACGCTGGAGCCACTTTGAGTTGTTTTATTTAATTTAGGGTTGGTACAGCTAGGTGCATGAACAGATGTACTCAGCATCACTGTAGAGTGCAGCATTTTTTAAATATGTTAATTTTCAGTGCAGCATGTTCATCTTTTGCATACAAAATATGCTGGGTGAGGCTAAAAAAATAAAATTAAGTACACCAGGTCATGAAAATCTTACTGATATATATATACATACAGAGATATATTTTAAATATATATATATATATATATATATATATATATATATATATATATATATATATATATATATATATATATATATATACATACAGAGATATATTTTAAATATATATATATATATATATATATATATATATATATATATACACATACAGAGATATATTTTAAATATATATATATATATAGCCCTCAGGACCCCTCAGTGAAACAAAGGGTGCACAACTGGACACTATTTACAGTGCGAGTACAGAATAAATTGGACTTCAATGTGTTTTTCAGATACATTGCAGGTTTAAGGAATACAACGTTTCCCACCTTGTGAAACATGCTGCATTGTATAGTGGTATCGAGGCTGCTTCACACAGCGCTCACATCAGAACAGAACAACTGTCACCATCAGGACACATCCAATGGTCCCTCACTCCCAGCATCCTTCCTCTGGGCGGGCATGGCAGGTAACCCCTGACACCCAGCCCAGCTATTCTTATAAGGTGATGATATCCTTCTTACAAAATGCTGTTCAACGCGTTTTTGCTCTAACCGTTGCAGGGGTTAAAGTAGCCAATTTGGTCAGAGCATTGCCAAGCCTGTAATGTTCATTTTCTGTGCCCAATGCCAAACTATTGAGCACTTATTATAACTGCCATGCCCTGCACTGGGGTGGGGGGGGGGGGGGTCACTGCATTGGTGTTTAATGGGCATCAGGGGCAGAAGCGGGAAGTTTTAACGTCCCCCAATAATATTTACTGTTCTCCAGATGCAGTGAAATAATCTGTAGACTGTTTGGAAGGGCTTGGTTATACTCAGCATTGCTTTACAGTGCAACATGCTCGCGTGAGATTGATCCCCTATAATACTGCAACACTGCTTCTTTAACTGAAGTGATCTGTACATGTGTAAAAGCAACGTACAGTATCCCCATCACAGCACCCATGTGCGCCATCACATGCATGGAACAGCCAGGGCAAAGGCTTCCAGTGGAGATGGAGGGAGGTGAATGCAAAATCCCATATATAACACATCAGGTGCCTGGATGGCAGGTATATCTGCACCTAGGATCATGGAGCATGGCATCCCACCCAATGCAGGGGGCTGGGGGTACTGATACTGCATGGTGGGTGTACTAGTGATACTACAGTGCATGGGGGGTTTACTAGTGATACTACAGTACATGGTGGGTGTAATAGTAATATAATATTACAGTACAATGTTGGTGCACGTGTGATACTGCATGGTGGGTGTAACAGTAATATTACAGTACATGGGGGTGCACATGTGATACTGCATGGTGGGGTAATAGTATTATTACAGTACATGGTGTGCACATGTGATACTGCATGGTGGGGTAATAGTAATATTACAGTACATGGGGGTGCACATGTGAGACTGCATGGTGGGGTAATAGTAATATTACAGTACATGGGGGTGTAATATAATATTACAGTACATGGGGGTGCACATGTGATACTGCATGGTGGGGTAATAGTATTATTACAGTACATGGGGGGGCACATGTGATACTGCATGGTGGGGTAATAGTATTATTACAGTACATGGGGGTGCACATGTGATACTGCATGGTGGGGTAATAGTAATATTACAGTACATGGGGGTTCACATGTGATACTGCATGGTGGGGTAATAGTAATATTACAGTACATGGGGGTGCACATGTGATACTGCATGGTTGGGTAATAGTAATATTACAGTACATGGGGGTACACATGTGATACTGCATGGTGGGGTAATAGTAATATTACAGTACATGGGGGTTCACATGTGATACTGCATGGTGGGGTAATAGTAATATTACAGTACATGGGGGTGCACATGTGATACTGCATGGTGGGGTAATAGTAATATTACAGTACATGGGGGTGCACATGTGATACTGCATGGTGGTGTAATAGTGATATAATATTACAGTGTATGGGGGGTGCACATGTGATACTGCATGGTGGGGTAATAGTAATATTACAGTAAATGGGGGTGCACATGTGATACTGCATGGTGGGGTAATAGTAATATTACAGTGTATGGGGGTGCACATGTGATACTGCATGGTGGTGTAATAGTGATATAATATTACAGTGTATGTGGGTGCACATGTGATACTGCATGGTGGGGTAATAGTAATATTACAGTGTATGGGGGTGCACATGTGATACTGCATGGTGGGGTAATAGTAATATTACAGTGTATGGGGGTGCACATGTGATACTGCATGGTGGTGTAATAGTGATATAATATTACAGTGTATGGGGGTGCACATGTGATATTGCATGGTGGGTGTAATATAATATTACAGTGTATGGGGGTTCACATGTGATACTGCATGGTGGGGTAATAGTAATATTACAGTGTATGGGGGGGGTGCACATGTGATACAGCATGGTTCTGTTTTATTTAATACAAACCCCCTAAATTTTCCCAATCCCCCTTAGATCTGCCCCATTCTGCCCCTTTCCCAGCACTTACCTGGGAGATGTGCTTCCCCCTCCTTTGCCTCAGTGTAGCCGCATTGACACTGCAGACAGTGCCTTCTCCAACCCTCAGAAATCCCCCAAATCTCCAATTCCCCCCCAAGAAATCAGCCAAAACAAGGGCTAGAAATTCCCAGATCTCCAGCTCTGGTACACAGCACCTACTAAAAAATACTAAAAATAAAATAAAACTGGGTTTTTTTTTTAGGGGGGGGGGGGGTTAGGGATCTTGGAAGATGTCCTCAGCAGTTAAAGATCACCCCCTTCCCGCAGCCCGCAGCCCCCCCTGCGCTGGTAGACAAGCGATCCGTCCTGCTGCGCGTCCAGCGGCTCCCCCGGCGATCTGGATCCGCCTCCCAGTGCCTGTAGCACGGCTGCTTGCCCAGCCTCCTCCCGCTCTGCCTCCTGCTCCTTCCGCAGCTCTGCTCTCTTCCAACGGGGGCGACAGATCCAGCCACTGTACCCTCCACAATACACTGCTGTGCTACAAGCAGATCTGCTCTGGCAATAGTATTAATAATGCTAATAATAATAATAAGGGTACATTGAATGGTAGGTGGATCTTCTTCTGCACAAGGTGCATCTCCTTGGCTTCCTTTATTCCTTAGATTGATACTTGCATGGATCCCCTATGTATTAGCTTGTGCTCCCCTATGCATTGGCTGGTGCTCCTGCCAAGCTGCCCCCTTTATTGCATCTCACAGTAAAGTTTGCTGGAATGGTATTGCAGCCACCACACTGTGTGTGTGTGTGTGAGTGTGTGTGAGTGTGTGAGCCTGCATGTGTGTGCTCATTTGCACAGAGCCACTGCCAATGCTTGCAACTTCCAGCTGACTGGCTTGTGCTTCTCCCTGAGTCCTCCCTCTCCTCCTTGCTCACCAGTCGCATCCAGGATCTGCAGCCTGATTGGGCTAATTGTACATTTTTATTGCCAGCACAGAGGCGATCTCAGGAAACCCAGACCCATATGTTTCCTTCCCTTCTTATTTTCTCTTCTCTCCCCTGTTAGGTGGAGGGGTGGATTAGAAATAAAATATTGTTAAGCACTCACTGCTGAATGATAAGATCATGCAATGTGATGTAATACTGTACAAATGATATTAGAGTTTCATATTATTTATTAATACAGTGCGGCGTATTTTGTGGAATGGGGGGGGGAGGGTTAAATAACGATATGACATTAACACAAACAGGCACGATAGGTAGACAAGCCTTTGCTCCAAAGAGCTTACAATCTATTACAAATCACTATTTAACCCCCGCGCGCACATATTTCTATTTGTAAGTCACAAGTGTCCATCCTTCTGTCACCCTCTCCTACACCCTTTTTGCTACCCGGGCGTGTGATACATCAATATAAAGCTCCTTGCGGGTACTTTGTAGGAAAATTGTCGTCTTGACTCTCCAAACATGGTGACCCCAAATTATCACCAAAAACTCTTTCACCTCCAGTCTCCATCTCTCACTGGGATGTGTTTATTCTACTCTCCCCCCCCCCCTCCCTCCGAAGTTCTTATAAATTACTTCAAAGCTCACCAACACACACACAAAAAACACACACACATAAACACACACACGCACTGGGAATTTCTATACAGTAGCTACGACACAGTGAGACATTTGTGCAAATACTCTGTAACATTCTACGGTGCAAAAGGTAGGGATCCTCTTTCCTTAAAGATGGGGAATCATGCTGCCCCTCTGCAGAACTACTAACACACATATATACATACAGACAGACTCATTTACACTGACGCACTACACGTGCAAAGATTGACACACACGAGTTTATGTACCAAGGCAAAAGTGGCACAATTCTGGGGGCTATGCTACTGCACCACATGTATCAAAGAAAAAATCCCTATTCGTTTCAGTGGGATTTATTTCTTTGATACACAAGGAGGCACATTTTATGCCCCAGAACTGCACCACCTTTGCTTTGATACATGGATAGACCCCATAGTTTAAACAGATACTAAGTGTAGCGGGGTAACCCTGGCTACTGATTTCTTTGGCCTTTCCAGCATCATTAATCCCAGTAAAGAGAGGGTAGTGTTGGAAGTAAATGCTTCAGGGCCTGGTTATGTAATTGCATAGGATGTTAATTAATACAGTTCAGGATTAGCCTGGTACTACAAGGGTTTATGCCTGGTAGGTCGGTTCACAAGCCCCTCCCCTGGGGAGGAGTGGGTTCCTCTAGTTTAGAGTAAGTGGTTCTGGGAGGCAGTCCTGTGTTCCTCTCCCTGCGTGGAGGGAGCACGTCAAAGCTTCTCCTGGATAGGAGTGGGCTGAATCGTTACCCTGTTAGGGGGTTAGGAAGCGGAGGAGGGGTGCTTAGGGCCTCAATCCCTGGGCACTGTATTCGAGGGAATGGAGAATGTCATGCTGGGCTGTACCAAATTAAGATCTGTTGGACTGCCCATGGTGTGATGTCTGATTCTGAGACCAGAGAAAGAGTTGCCTGTGAGAACCATCCCGGCCTTCCCAGGATCCTCGTGGGATGGAGGCGCTGCGCTGAAGGAAGAACAACCGGCTGAAAGCCTGACCTGATGTCTCCCCACAATATCCCGGAGCCCTCGGGCCTTCTGTCATACCAACAGGTATGCACCAGCACCAGAATACACAAGGTAACAACATGATCTCTCGTACAGGGGCGGGAGGGGGGGAACAAGTGCTACATTTGGAGGCACTGCTGGACCGGACTCCCCGTTGAATGAAGCTATGACATGGCTCCCGCCACCCCAAACTACCTCTCCTTATGTGCTGTGTCACAGGGGGCCCTATGGGATCTGAAGGACTGGAACCCCCACCAAAGGGAACTGTGACATGAGGACTCTGGATCTGTTCATATATATGCACGTGCGGTGTCCCAGGGGGCTCTATGGGATCTTGAGGACCAGATCCCCCACAAAATGGGAGACCGCATGGCAACTTGTGCAACCAGTTGCAAGAAATCTGTCTGCAATCTGTCTGCGAAGCCTCACCGCGCCCACTTTGCAGGGTTATCTGGGTTTGGCGAGAAAGCTACGCCGCACCCTGTTCTCTGATGCTATACTAAAGAATCACCGGAGAAGACGCATGCGCCACCGCTCTCTCATTCAGCAGATCAGCTATGGATTCGAAGCACGGCCCTCGCTTTGCCCTCCCAGGAGGTCTTGTGTTGCTCCCTCATGGAGGGGATAAATTCCTGCAGCTGGTCTGCTCGCTACATGACAGGGTGGGACCTGAACTGGGACGGGCTTCCCTGTGCTATCAGTGTGACGCACCGTATCTCCACCTCAAGAGAGCTGTAGCGGAGACCCCAAAGACCCTGGGGCACACTGGGGAACTGCCTGATCTCATTGGGCTTCTACAAGTGTTGGTGGATATGGCTGGACAACCATCCAAGGCCTTCTGACCAGACTACTTGGCCCTGATTCATAACTTGGTCAGTCCAGGTACACCATATAGGATTAATGGCACAAAAAGTGTGGTGAAACGTGTAGGAGAAGTAGCTAAGCACAGTATTCAGACTGCACAGACTGCAGTGGGAGCTCTCACAAACCACTCCGTGAGCTGTAGCATTAGCTGGGAGGACAGACAAGGATACTGGACGCCCGGCCTGCTGATGTCACAGCGGGCAGAGCCAGGGGAAAACAGCGCGCCAACAGCAATTAGACGGCATCCGTAGAGGAAATCTACAGCCCCCGCCGAGCATCGGAGGCAACAGATCTCCAAGCGGATCATCGCCCGAAACAGCTGAGCAGTTGAGCAGTTCGGCAGACACCCCAGAAGTGAACATTGTCCTTGCAAACTCCAGCCAGCTGCAAAGACACGGAGGGAGTGAGACTCCACACTATTTTCAGGTGATACATAAAGTTTAAAAACGGTTCATTGCGCCCTTCACATTCTTTTTCTTTCTATTTGAGGTTATCCCTAAACTAGAGGAGTGGTATCCTCTCCTTGTGGGGCAGCATTTCTTTCACCTAAAAGAAGATCATCTCATACTAATGCCCTCAGGCCTTCTGTCACACCAACAGGTATGCACCAGCCCCAGAATAAACAAGTTAGCTACATGATCTCCCGTAGGGGGGGAGGGGAGGGGAAACAAGTGCTACATAAGATATATAGAAGGATCCATGTGCAGAAAGGTACACAGTCCTACACATGCTGTTACGTACAGCAAACACTGCAAGTCTCTGCTTTGTCTTAGCTTCTCACGGCGCTGCACCCCTGCATTTGATCATGAATTGTTACATTGTTACATAGTAGATGAGGTTGAAAAAAGACGTACGTTCATCAAGTTCAACCTATGCTAAATTTAGACAACAGATATTTTATCCTATATCTATACTTACTTATTGATCCAGAGG
Organism: Ascaphus truei; assembly: GCF_040206685.1. Classification (NCBI taxonomy): domain Eukaryota; kingdom Metazoa; phylum Chordata; class Amphibia; order Anura; family Ascaphidae; genus Ascaphus; species Ascaphus truei. The sequence continues at coordinate 12,518,161 of NC_134487.1, forward strand.
ACGGCAAACAAAATACCCCAGTGTCATATCATCCAATGATATCTCATAAGGAGAAAAATTCCTTCCTTCCCGACTCCAAGAATTGGCAATCGGATTAATCCCTGGATCAACATCCTTCCCATGTATACTTATTTGGTATATCCTTGAATACGTTTCCTTTCTAAAAAGATGTCCAAACTTTTTTTGAACAAATCTATTGTATCTGCCATCACAGTCTCCATGGGTAATGAATTCCACATTTTAACTGCCCTTACTGTAAAGAACCCTTTCCTTTGTTGCTGGTGAAATCTCCTTTCCTCCAACCTGAAGGGATGGCCCCGAGTTCTTTGTACTGCCCGTGTGATGAATAGTTATTTTGAAAGCTCCTTGTATTGTCCCGAATATATTTGTATATAGTTATCATATCCCCTCTTAGACGCCTTTCTAATGTAAATAAATCTAATTTAGCTAGCCTCTTCTCATAAATTAGAATGTCCATCCCCTTTATTAATTTGGTGGCTCTTCTCTGCACTCTCTCTAGTTCCATAATGTATTTTCTAAGGAGTGGTGCCCAAAATGGTACTCCATATTCAATGTGTGGTCTTACTAATGCTTTGTAAAGGGGCATAATTATGTTTACTTCCCTTCCATCCATTGCCTGTTTGATGCAAGTTAAGAGCTTGTTTGCCTTTGCAGTTACTGCATGACTTTGGGCACTATTGCTAAGCCTGCTGTCTACAAGCACTCCTAAATCCTTCTCCATCAAGGATTCCCCCAATTTGTCCATATTTAATATGTAGGTCGCCTGTTTATTCTTGCATCCCAAATGCATAACCTAAGGCCGTGCCTATAGTGCCGTCGTTGGTGACGGCGACACGGCGAGTGACGTCATCCGTCGCCGTCGCCACCGGCGAAAGTTATGTTACGACGGGCGGCGGGGTCGCGGGATTCCCGCAATTTGATTTGTTCAAGGGCCGTCACGTATCGCGATGGCCCTTGAAAAATCTAATTTTGCCAGCTTCAGGTTTTCACGACGGCGACGGCGCTTGTCGCCGTCGCAGCGACGTCGCTTATTGCCGTCGCATGCACTATAAGCGCACGCGGCGGCGGCAATGTATTTGTTTTCAAGCGACGTCGTGCGCACTATAAGCGCGGCCTTACATTTACCTGTATTAAACCTCACCTGCCATTTACCTGCCCACGTTTCCAGTCTCTACAAGTCCTTCTGAAAAGAAGTGACATCCTGCTCTGATTCTACTACATTACACAATTTAGTGTTATCAGCAAAGATGGAGACTTTGCTCTCGGTGCCAACCTCAAGGTCATTAATAAACAAGTTTAAAAGCAGGGGTCCCAGTACCGATCCCTGAGGTACTCCACTCACAACTTAAGCCCTACCTGAAAAAGTTCCATTTATGAAAACCCTCTGTTGTCTATCCTTCAACCAGTTTTCAATCCAGGTGCATATATTATTACTGAGTCCAATTACCTTTATTTTGTACACCAACCTCTTGTGTGGAACCGTATCAAAAGCCTTTGCAAAATCTAAGTAGACCACATCAGCTGCATTACCCTGGCCTAAATTCCTACTTACTTCCTCAAAGAAACAAATAAGGTTAGTTTAGCATGATCTATCCTTCATAAATCCATGCTGACTATTACTAATAATTTTGTTTTCCATTAGGTATGCCTGAATATTATCCCATATTAAACCTTCAAGTAGTTTCCCCACTATTGAAGTCAGGCTTACAGGTCTGTAATTCCCCAGTTGTGATCTATCTCCCTTATTAAATATAGGCACCACATCTGCTTTACGCCAATCTTGTGGTACTGCGCCTGTGGAAATGGAGTCCTTGAATATTAAATGTAATAGTTTGTCTATTACTGAGCTTAACTCCTTGAGAACTCTTGGATGTATGCCATCGGGGCCAGGTGCCTTATTTACTTTAATTTTTTCAAGCCGCTTATGAACTTCTTCCTCAGTTAACCAATTGTTCATTAATATAGAGGTTGTGGCTTCCTCCTGCGGCACTACTATTGAAATTGATTCTTCCGTGGTAAACACAGAGGCAAAGAATGTGTTTAATACCACTGCTTTTTCCTTATCTCCAATAATCTGCCTGCCCATCTCACACTGAAAGGGTTGTTGTTTCATGTGAGTTCAGTGCAAGGACTGAGTAAGCTTTTCTCAGAGGAACATAATGGGATATTTCATTGGGTAACATGCCCCTTCATTTCCATTCCAGGCACCTCCTGTGATTAGTAATGCATTTTACTAGCTACAGTTCATCGTAATACATTTTCCGTTACTTCTTTCCCACAAAGGTATTTCACCCAACTCATACATAAAATGGGCAAAAACAAATACATAACTTGTTTGATAACAGTAAAACGACCCTGTTTGTTTGAAGGGGGGACGGGGGGGGGGGGGGGGTAGGGATGTCTGGCTTGAATTGATAGATTTTAGGAACATATCTTCGGCCGGCACAATCTGCCGGCCGAAGATATGTTCCTAAAATCTCGATTTTTTCTACATAAATTAGTGGTAGCCGTAAGAATATACTTGGATCTATTATAACAACTACAGTATACTCTGCAATCTGCACTGTGACAGGAGGGGGTAACCAGGCTCTTTAATAAAGGGCAAGCCTGTTTTGGTTACCCCTGTTTTGTGTATAAGGGTACAAGAGAGTCAGCTCTTGGGTCCAGGAATAATAATAATAAAAGCATTTGTTGTGTTTTTCCCTTTCCGGGCATGCCAGCGAGCAGAGATTGCTAGGGGATGAGTTTACGGGCGTGCCAGCAAGCAGGGATTGCTGGGAGATGAGTTTCCGGGCGTGCCAGCGAGCAGGGATTGCTGGGGGATGAGTTTCCGGGTGTGCCAGCGAGCAGGGGTTGCTAGGGTATGAGTTTCCGGGCGTGCCAGAGAGCAGGGATTGCTGGGGTATGAGTTTCCGGGTGTACCAGCGAGCAGGGGTTGCTAGGGTATGAGTTTCCGGGCGTGCCAGCGAGCAGGGATTGCTGGGGTATGAGTTTCCGGGTGTACCAGCGAGCAGGGGTTGCTAGGGTATGAGTTTCCGGGCGTGCCAGCGAGCAGGGATTGCTGGGGTATGAGTTTCCGGGTGTGCCAGCGAGCAGGGATTGCTGGGGGATGAGTTTCAAGGGGGGGTTTGTGGAGGAACCGTTGACAGAATGTGCCTAGGAGGTTGAGGTCCGGAGTTGTCGGTTCCCCTATAAATGTACCCGGGAATCATGCCTGATTCTTGGATACATGTAGGCACATTGTCCCGGCAATACCTCCCCTTGAAAACGTAAGCGCGACTCATCACTAGGGTACCCTGCTTCAGCACAGCCCAGAATGGAGAATGAGGCACAGGGATAAATCGGTATCCCTGTAGCTGAGGGAATCCCTAGGTTAAGGGGGGCAGCCCAGCTAGTGCCAAGGTGACCCATATGGATTTCATATGCTCCATATGAAAGCCGCCTATGCAGAGTATAGTTTGTGCAATAGATCCAAGTATATTCTTACGGTTACCACTAATTTATGTAGAAAAATAAAACATTTTGTTAGTATAATGTATGACTCTGCACCCTTTTTAAACACACATGCGGTAGTGTAGAGGGGTCCCAAGTATGATAACACACTTACAAGCATATAGAACAACTGCTGACCTTAGTAATCATATGTTTCATCTTCTATACCAGAATATACAGAATGAGTCTCTGACCCATGGAGTTTAAAATCTAGCTTTGGTGTTGCGGGGAGATAAAGGGACTTGTTCAAGATCCCAAAGAGCAGACAGTGAGATTTGAACCAGGCTCCTTGGTGTTGAGCTTGAGTATCACGTGGTTTTCAGAGGCCTTTACTCACTGAGCCACTCCTCCAGCCCGTGTCATCCTGCAGTATGCTCCCTCAAACACCAACAGAGAAATCATTGTAACAAACATTGTCGCACACCATCTCGTGCCCGACCAGCCTCATGCTACCGTTTATCTATTAACCTCTTCGCAGCCCGCATGGCTTACCACGACTTAACTGAGCCCCTCATTGAGCCACCTGTGCTGAAGCAGAGATATCCTGAAAACCTGACCTGTTAGGAGGGGCTTGAGGGCTAGAGTTGGCTACCCCTGCCCTGGAGTTAGGGAGAGTAAGGGGAAATATAAAGCCATATAAGAAAAACAATTACACGTAGAAATGTATCAACTTTGGTGTTGAATGGGCCTCCACAGTACTGAAGGGGTTAAATAAATAGGGATTTTTTAAAATGACTTCCTCTTTCCAGCGCCTTTGTTTTCCCCGTTTCTCTCTCCGTCTCTCTCTCCTGCTTATTACATTTTTAGAAAGAAGAAAAATGATGACAATAAATATATCAGCTAAAAGGAGCTGACCCCACGGAGAGGGCAAAAAAAGCTCGTTTCAAACACCTTCTCCTATCTTTGCTTCCAGCGCAAGTTTCTGTTCTCTTCCGATCCAACGTATTATCGTCCTTCCCCTGCATTACTCAGAAGTTATTATACTGCCAACCAAGCCTCGAAAGGGGATGACCAAGCTCTCTGCAGACACAAGAAATGACAAACAGTCTTATCACAAGAGGTTACGTATCGACTGTAAAAACACTCCGAAACATTTGGTAACTATGTAGATATTAAACCAATCTTTACAATAATGATACTTGTGTGATAAGTTTGTGGCAGTGGCCTACCTGTAGCATGTTACTTTGGAAGGTCTGGAGCAGAAATGTAGACTTGTTATCAATCTGCACTGTGACGGGAGGGGGTAACCAGTTTCTTTAATAAAGGTTAAGCCCATTTTGGTTACCCCCTGTTCCGTGTATAAGGGTCCAAGAGAGTCAGCTCTTGGGCCCAGGAACAATAACAATAAAAGCATTTGTTGTGTTTTTCCCTTTCCGGGCATGCCAGCGAGCAGGGTTTGCTGGGGTATGAGTTTCAAGGGGGGTTTTGTGGAGGAACCGTTGAGAGAATGTGCCTAGGAGGTTGGGGTCCGGAGTTGTCGGTTCCCCTATAAATGTACCCGGGAATCATGCTTGATTCTCGGATACATGTAGGCACATTGTCCCGGCAATACCTCCCCTTGAAAACACAAGCACAACTCATGACTAGGGTACCCTGCTTCAGCACAGCCCAGAAAGGAGAAGGAGGTACAGGGATAAATTGGTATCCCTGTAGCTGAGGGAATCCCTAGGTTAAGGGGGGGGGGGTTCCCCAGCTAGTGCCAAGGTGAGCCACAACCAGTATAGGGTTTGTGTGTTCAACAACCGAATATAAGGTTGGAGGAAGGGGGGTGGGACTCTGTCCAACCTGAGTCCAAGGGAAAGTGTGTGGGGAATAAGGCAGAAATAAAATGACAACATTTTTCCTTTTCTGTCCCCTGTCCCCCAAGACGCAGAAGTGTATTAAAAAATACTTTAATGTAATGTAATATGCTTTTTACATTCGGAAGCGATGTCCAAACAGGCTGCCCGAGCTAACCCATAGGCGCCGGTAAGCTTGCTGGACATCGGAGTTCAAAGCAGCCAGAGAATGCTCAGAGGTGTGAACGGCATTTGGTCAGTGGGGAGAGGCGGAGTACAAGGTCTGGAGATCAACGGCAGTCCTCCGGGATGCCACTTGTTCTGCCAGACCTGGTGGAGCCTGCCCAGTGGGTGGCATTGAGATAGCCAGGGATAGAGGTGGCAGGCTTGCACATGTCTCTTAGCTATTTCGGCTTGGCTCTGATTGGCTGCTTGGGAAAGTTTCCACGCCTTGATTGGCTGTTCAGTTTTGTGACTGAAACTGAAAATACTATAAGAATCGAGGAGCCAATCAGATTTGTAGTCTCTGGTAGTAAGAGTGTGGGCGGGCTTTTCAAAGATGCTTCTGTGTGAATAGCAGAGCAACCGGCTTCGATTTTGAGCCTGAATAGCCTGCCCGCCAGAGTCTATGTCCAGCTTTTTGGGACCAAGTTCTCAGAAATGAACGTAGCAGTCGCAGCTGGGATTTTATGCCGATTTGAGATCCAGGAGATTTGGTCTAACTCGCGGTCAGGAGGGACCAAGTTCTCAGAAGAGAACGTAGCGGTGGTGTATGGGATTTTATGCCAATTTGGGTTCCAGGAGTTTCCGGGCTAAGTCCCGGTCAGGGTAAAACTCTCCCATAGGGTTCCCTGCACCTAGGAAAGTCTACTTTTCAACCCCAGTCCCAAAGTAAGTGTGTCTTTTTGTCTGTACTTTGTGTTCCATTGCGTGCAAGCGAATTTATGCAGAATAAATTATAATTTATTTCATTACCTTGTTTTGCTCAATGAATGATCCTGGTAATAAGGTGTAAATAACCTGGTCTCCCGTGACATGCACTATCACACGTTGGCCAGAGATAGTGTCCCGCTGTTTGCTGGGGGGCCGCTGTGCTCTGAACTCCCACCTCTGGCGATACACACAGGGCTTTGTGAAGCCGACTGTAACATGTCTTCTCATTGCCGCAGGATACAAAGCAGCAGTATTCTGGATACACACATCTGGCTTCGTGAGACAGTCTTACATGGCATCCAGGGCATCCTCCCCCTAACTGTCACAGGCACCGGTGGGAACCTTTCACCTCTATAGAGACATATTGGACTTTGGGAGGAGGAACAGCATACCCAGGCACTGCTGGAGGATACACCGTGATATCAATATCCTGCACCTAGAACGCGCTTCATACTTTCAGTTTGACGTTTGCAGGAACAAGGCTGCAGGATATGACAATAACATTTTGGGGTTAATATAGAGGTACGTAGTGTTTATTGAGATGAACTTTTACCGGCAAATTTACTGTCCGGCTTACGTTTCCGTAAATGTATCAGTAAATAAAAATACCACATTGTGAGCACAGACTGCGCATGACATCTGCAACCCTGCCCTTCCCGATGATCTCTTAGCGTACAGTGCTTCCACTGCCGCCAGGGATTCTGGGTAATCAGCAAACCTTCTATTATAATGCATTTCTTCAAACGAGAAAAAAAAGTGTGTTTTTCTAATTTGCCTAAGCAGACGCTCCATATACTTATAGAATAAATGTAAATATTTTTTTTTACTTTCTGCCTGAAAAAAAACAGATTTGAAGCCGTAGACTTTGATAAAGACCCCTCTACGTTTTAGGGATCTATGCATTAAGACAATTGCCTGTGCATTTGCGTCTAAAATATTAGCATTATTCATTGTACTTCGCATAAGTTATGCCCGAGTTTTGCAGGAGACACTTCAGTAAATAGAGCTAATGCTTTTGTTGGTGAGAAAAAGGCAGGTTCAATTCCCTAACCCTACAAATCCCTGCTCAGCAATGAACCTGCTGGTCCCACACAATGGTAAACATGATCAGTTCTCTTGGAATAGACATCGGGCGCTGATAAAAACCCACTTCACATGGCTAGTCCACACATTGTCCTGTCTGCAGCACAGTTTAAGACCTGATTTAATCTTTGACTTTATACCATACTGGCTAATTTTCATCTACCACCGTAGCAGGGTGGTTGTGCCATGCATAGACTACCCTTTCGGTAAAGCGCTTTACTGATGTTATCATACAAAAGAGGTAAGCTGTAAGTCCACCATAAAGCTTTACAAAAATGTATACAATTAAAAAATATCCAATGTATGTTTGCCTTCAAAACATCGCCCCCCAACTTCAGAATTTGCCTTTTCTTGTACCATTTCTCTTATTCTGAAAAGCATTGTACTAAGTTGTCAGTTTAGCTCCTTGGGGGACCATCCGCGTTAGAAAATGTTAAAGAATGGATTTTTGGAGGGTTTATTGCTTTAAAGGGTGCTGCTACTTCTAACGTCGAGTATAGGAATACCTAGATCAATTTCCCAAAGTGATATCATATGGTGAAGACAGGTAGTACTGGGCCCTCAAAATTTAATGCAAAAAATATATTACTGGTACATGCTGATAACAGGCCTACGCGTTTCGCTGCCAGCCGGGCCCGAAATGCGTTGCCCAGTACTAGCATGTACTAGTAATAAATATTTTTTGCATTAAATTGTGAGTGTCCGCTACTTCTAACATAACACTTGTTTGAAGACCCTCTGTCCGCAAAGGGGTTAATACTTAAGGTGACCATTCTGTACATTCCGGTTTAGCCGAGACAGTCCTGGATTGTCATAAAACGCCCCAGTGTCGGTTTTCTAAAAATCATTCAAATGTCACGGTTTTGAGCTTTTCTCTGAGAATGGAGGGAGGATGGAGGGAGGGGGAAAGAGAGAATGGAGGGATGGGGGGAAAGAGAATGGAGGGATGGGAGAAGGGTGGGGGTAGAGAATGGAGGGATGGAGAGCGAGAGAATGGGGGGGGGGGAGGGAAGAGAGAATGGAGGGATGGGGGAGGGATGTAGGAGAGAGAATGGGGAGGGGGAGAAATGGCATGAGGGGTGAGTGAGGGGGAGAGAGAATGGAGATATGGGAGAGGGTGTAGAGAGAAGGAAGAAAGGAGAAGGAGGGGAGAGAGAATAGAGGGGAGAGGGATGGAGGAGAGAGAATGGGGAGGGGGAGAAATGGCATGAGGGGGGAGTGAGGGGGAGAGAGAATGGAGATATGGGAGAGGGTGTAGAGAGAAGGAAGAAAGGAGAAGGAGGGAGAGAGAATAGAGGGGAGAGGGAGGGGAGAGAGAATGGGGAGGGGGAGAAATGGCATGAGGGGGAGAGAATGAGATATGGGAGAGGGGGTAGAGAGAAGGAAGAAAGGAGAAGGAGGGGAGAGAGAATAGAGGGGAGAGGGAGTGGAGAGAGAATGGGTGAGGGGAGAGAGAATGGAGGAATGGGGATGGAAAAGAGGGGAGAGAGAAGATGGGGAGGGGAGAGAGAAAATTGAGAGATGGGAAGAGAAAATGGAGCGATGGGAAGGGAGAGGGGAGATAGAGATAATGGGGAGAGTATGTGTGTCAGAGAGAAAAGGGAGGGAGAGAGAGGAGAGAAAGCGGGGGGGGGGAGGGAGACAGGGGATAATTTGTGTTATGTTAGGAAGCGGAAATAAAACAATAATACAGCATAAATGGGGGCGCTATTAGACAAACACCATTACAATATTTATTTTTAAGTGACGCAATTTGTTTTACAAATCATTTTTTTAATGTGTCCTTGTTTGTACTATTAGCAATCTGGTCACCCTATTAATAGTGTGTCTTCATTGTTCACCTGTCCTACATCGCTGAGCTTAGCACTTCCAACAGGAGTGACGCATAACAACCAAGGGTGTCTCTTTCCATGTAGAAGCGAGCTTTATCTTCCCCTCTGTGCTCCTGTACTTGGTACTGTAACAAGCTCGCGTCTTTGTGTCTTGATGGATGGGTCGGGGCTGAAAGCCCCCTTTTCTTTTTTTTTTCAGGTGGTGCATGAAATGTATTTATTAGGTTTTATCTCTCTCCGATTTCATACTGTGTCATTTGTTTTCGTTGAAGGGAAATAGATGGATGCAGAAGGTTTCCTTCAGGCTCAGAACAGTACCGCAGCAACACGACACACACCGGAGAAAGCGCCTCTGAGAAATCTTCGCTGGCAGGAAAATTGACAGGTGAGTTCTGCAGATTGCTTCCCCCTTTTTCTACGAGAGGGGCCAGGAGCGCACTGCGGCTTAATGCATTGCTGAACCTTCTCAAAGCGAAAGGGCTGGAGGTTTAATCTCCATGCCACTTTTTATTGCCAGGGAATTTTAAATGGCCGCCGCAGTAGAAGCCTTGTTGGCAAGCCATTCCGTTCCACTGCTAATTGGCTCACTTCAATTCAATTTTTACACAGGTTCAAATCAATGATGAAAGAAAAGTACTTTCTCTGTGTCTATAGTCGTTGGCAGCAAAAGAGGGCAACCACACTACAAGTGTGCTGCAGACCGAAATGGGGGGGGGGGGGGGAGGAGTTATTTTGATTGAGTTTGGATACATTTTTGTTTAATATGGAAATACTGACTATGCAGAAGTCAAAGTAAAGACAATGAAGGTATCTTCAACCATATGGTAACAATAACAGTATAGCTGAACATGGGATGTTTCAAAGAAAAACTGAGGGCTCTGCTTCAAAGTGTGTTTCATATACTGTATGTAGCACATGCTTTTTGTGTATGTGCAGGAAGTGCGTACAGTTTCTGTGTGTTTCATATATGTAGCACATGCTTTTTGTGTATGTACCGGAGGCGCATACACTTTCCGTGTGTTTCATATATGTAGCACGTGCTTTTTGTGTATGTGCAGGAGGCGCAACAGTACAGTTTCAAAGTGTGTTTCATATCTATCTATATCTATATAATTCAAAATCTTGTTTGTGAGTGTCTGGAGACCATTTGAGTGGTCTGTCGGTCCGCCCTCCCACGGCTCTCATTGGCCGGTGTCTCGCCCCCCCCCATGGCCTGCCCCCCCCCCCACGGCTCTCATTGGCCGGTCTACTTGAAGCCACTGTTCCACTCACACCGCTTCAGACTCTCACCAGTGTGGACTGCTCACAAACCAGAGCTTCCTCATACTGTGAGCCTACCCTGTGGATTACATCCATAACACACACACACACACATGCCCGCTCAACCCTAGAGACGCTGAAGAGACGCTCACCAGGACACCAAAAATAAGTACAACACTCCCCCCCCCTCACCCCTGTGGACTTGCCTCCCCCCCCCCCACACCACTATCACCCCTCTGTCCCTCCTCAATGGCTGGCCGCCCTTGACCTTTTTGTGTATGTACAGGAGGCGCATACAATGTTTTGAAGATGGACAAAGAACAGCCACAGATTTATATATTAAAAAAAAACCCTCGAAAGACAACTGGATTTCCCTGTATTTGTACGAGGCTGTACTTGCTCCCATGTTGCCGCTGGGAGACTTCAATGAATAACCCTCCAGCGAGTGCTTTGGATGATAACATTTATAGACTACTAACAGTGCCATAGGGACCGGCTTTTTAACTGGAGGCCCGTAAAAGGCTCTTGAAGAGGCCCATGGACTGCCTGCTTATTCTAATTTCATTATAGTATCTCAGAAAGCGAATTGCAATTTTGTTCACACTAAAAATCACTTGTAAGGTAATGTACAGTATATACATATTCATATACATATATATAAAAGAGAAAAAAGAGAGTGTGTGCTCCACAGCGTAATAAAGTATAAACTATTTATTTAAAAATAAGGAGTATAAGTGGCACTCACAGTGAGATGTAAAAGCATTCAGGTAGATAATAGTCTCCTGCCGGTTCCAGCAGAAGAAGACAGGTTGTCTCAGCAAGTTGCAGGACTGGTAATACCCCTCCTGTTGGTATGGGGGGGATCCGATATGTCCCAGAAGCTAATCAGCCTCACGCGACCTAAAACCGGCATAGATGTCTGCAATCCGGATGGTAAATCAGCTGCAGAGGAGGCTGGAGCTCGAGAGGTTGTCCCAGCAAGGTGAACGTCGTGACGTCAGTGACATAGTCCAACGCGCTTCGCCACCACACATGACTTCTTAAAGGGGCGGTCCTCAGCCAAATCTAGCCGATCATTTCAAAGGCTGAAAACGTTATCAAGGAGAGCGGAGAACCTAGAAACCCTACAAATAGCAACAATAAACATTACAGAAGTAGGTACAGTATATCTCACAAAAAGGACTGATATGTAAAAATCCAAAATAGGAGTGTAAGTCCCGAAACAATACAATTTAATTTCTAAGATACATAACATATTCAAAAGACAAATCTATTTACAATTATTACTTTAAAAAAAATGGTGTTTAAATTACCCAAAAACCACATAGAGAGTTTATAGAATTTAGAGATTAAACCAAAATAAACCAGATCTGAATATAATATAGTGATAGATCCATAAATAAACAGATATTGAACGAATACATGTAACAAGATTGTGTAATGGAATGTAATAGGAAGAAAATACGGCAAATAAAAAATATATTTTGAATTAAAAAATGTATTTGAAATAAATGTGTATTAAATCTATCCATAAAACAATTATTAATATGTATATATAATATATACTAAAACATACAATATATTTCCCTATAACTTTCTGCAAGTCTTTAAATGTATCCTAAATACTCGATACACTTGTGGCCCGCCTACTCCTAATTTCTTTTGCGATCCCCTTTGGGAAAGTGGTTGAATAGCTCTGCCCCAGGGCAATCAATGACAGCATCACCGATTAAGAGCATAGGCTAATAACAGGTGAACAACAACAAACTAGCAGGTTAATGAGTATCCCTCTGCAGAGGGGAATTGCATTAATCAGGTCTGCTGAACTAAAAGAGTCAATCACTATTTCCTGGGTGATACCTCTCAGGCGGCTGTATGTTAACCTCTTTGCTTCCAGAAGGGACTGAGTGTTTGCACAAGTAACGGCGATTTGCACCATGAAGGAACCTTATACTTGTCTGCCTGGAACAGGGATGCCAACTCCAATTCTCCAGTTCCCAATGGTTGACGAGCCACTGATTGGATTGCTGCAGGGCCAGACTTTGACCTTCTGAGGGCCTAAGCCAATGGTGCTCAGCTCCAGTCCTCAAGCCACCCCTCCTCCCCCCAACAGGTCAGGTTTTCAAGATATCCCAGCTTCAGCACAGGTGGCTCAATCAGAGGCTCAGTCTTCGAAATTGAGGCTCAGTCCTCTGAGCCACCTGTGCTGCAGCATGAATATCCTGAAAACCTGACCTATTAGCGGCCCTTGAGGGGACAATAAACTACAAACATGTATTTAAGCATCTAATTACTAGGGCAGTGAGATAGGGCAAATATTTGGTAAACACAAATGTGTTTCCCTTCGCTGCCAAAGAGGTCAGACTTGCTTGTTCCCCACTGATAGGATACTGATATACTGTATACTGCGTTTACGTCTCCTTCCTATCTTAGGATAAACTTATAGTGCCTGCGTGACCGAGCGCATAGCCTCGCGCACTCCTGCAGCCCCAGCGATCTGTGAACGTGGCTGCAGGAGATTGGGGAGGCGTGGCGGAGGCGTGGCAGACACGTCACAAAGCTGGTTCGCCCTCATTGGCTGAACCGTTCACGTCTCTTCAAGTCGCGGTCGCGCCATCGCTCTTCGTCGTGCCTCATTGGCATTAGGCAATTTGATATAGTTACATATAGTTACATAGTAGATGAGGTTGAAAAAAGACATACGTCCATCAAGTTCAACCTATGCTAAATTTAGACAACAGATACTTTATCCTTTATCTATACTTACTTATTGATCCAGAGGAAGGCAAACCAAAAAACCCCAGTGACATATCATCCAATGATATATCATAAGAGGAAAAATAAATTCCTTCCTGACACCAAGATTTGGCAATCGGATTAATCCCTGGATCAACATCCTTCCCATGTATACTTATTTGATATATTCCTGTATACCTTTCCCATCTAAAAAGATGTCCAACTTTTTTTTGAACAAATCTATTCTATCTGCCATCACAGTCTCCATGGGTAATGAATCCCACATTTTAACTGCCCTTACTGTAAATAACCCTTTCCTTTGTTGCTGGTGAAATCTCCTTTCCTCCAACCTTAAGGGATGGCCCCGAGTCCTTTGAACTGCCCGTGGGATGAGCAGTTCTTTTGAAAGCTCCTTGTACTGACCCCGAATATATTTGTATATAGTTATCATATCCCCTCTTAGATGCCTCTTTTCTAATGTAAATAAATCTAATTTAGCTAGCCTCTCCTCATAAATTAGATTGTCCATCCCCTTTATTAATTTGGTGGCTCTTCTCTGCACTTTCTCTAGTTCCATAATGTTTTTTCTTAGGATTGGTGCCCAAAATTGTACTCCATATTCAAGGTGTGGTCTTACTAATGCTTTGTAAAGTTGCTTAATTATGTTTACTTCTCTTGATCTCAGACTTAGGTAAAATCGTAGGAAAACGACACAGTTCAAACAGATGTAAGGGCAGTAAATCCACTCTGAACTTACATTCGGGTACTTAAAAATAATTGTCGTAATTCAGGTGCACAAAGTAAGTTCTGGTGAGTGAAAAATTAACAAAAACACATAACTTGTATGGCTGTCATTAGTTCAATTTGTTTCTACTTCTGACTGCATTTAAAAACAACATTTGATCAGATTCCAGTTATATATATATATATATATATATATATATATATATATATATATATATATATATATATATATAAATAAAATAAAAAATGAATTCCATATTGTAAAACATTGAATACTGTAAATGGAAAAGAATGTAAGAGGTTTCTTTAGAGGTCATTGAAGCATCTATTTCCCAAAGAGAGCGTTTGGATCCATAAACTTAAAACTATGAAACCTTCTGGACTGAATGTGGAATTTGACATCAATGCCTTTCTCACATGATGCTTCAATGACCTCATAAGAAACCTCTGACACTCTTTTCCATTTTCTCACTTTTTTACAATATGGAATTCATTTTTTATAATATATGGAATTCATATATATGTATATTTGTAATCTAATGTAGTTTGCATTTTTAAATAGTATATTTTAATGTATTTATATATTTTCTCTATCTCCCAATATATACTGCACCCGAAGCAGAAAACTTATGGTTAAAAACTGACGTGGGACATGATTTTGTTGGAAAGTTAATGTAGAGCAGAGTAAAATTCGGGCTGAAGAATTAGACTGCTGAACGGCTCAGAGATAATCAGGATTTTCAGCGGATACTGAAATGATCAGATTAAGGAGGAGGTTATCGGCTCTGTTATTCCTGGTGCTGATTCCTTGGGAGATTATAATGTCATCAGCTCACTGTACTGAGAAATCTCATATTTATGCATATCTGAGATATACAAATGGGAAGGTCACCATATAAGTTATTTACTTCCACGAGTGCCCATAACCTCTAAATGACCTTGAGCACACAGCAGTTTATCGACATCATCGAGGACAAGTGAAAACAATTATTTGTTTTTTTTTACCATAGACTTTTATTGTAAATATATTTATATTTCAATGGATTCGCTCCAGTTTTTATTTAGCAGGTTCACCCGCCGGGCACAAGTTACTAGATCTTAACGGTCGCCTGTAACGACTGGTTACAGCTGGGAATATTAGTCAGGTTAGAGGGGGGTGTTGTCACCTCTTGTGATGTCCTTTATTTATAAGATCTGCGGGGTGTTGCACCCTGTCTGGGGGTTAAGGTTGGGTAAGGGTGGGATCCGTGGCGCAGCTAGACATGTGCAGGCTGCCGGGCGACAAACATTTCAGGGCCCCCTCATGTGTCTCTCTCTCTCTTTTCTCCCTCTCATTTCTCTCTCTCTATTTGCTATCTCGCTCTCTCTCTCTGCTCTCTCCTCTCTTTTTTGCTCTCTCTCTTTGCTCTCTGCTCTCTTTTCTCTCTCTTTGCGCTCTCCCTCTCTTTGCTCTCTTTGCTCTCTCTGCTCTCTCTCTCTTTGCTCTCTCTCTCTGCTCTCTTTTCTCTCTCTGCTCTCTCTCTCTGCTCTCTTTTCTCTCTGCTCTCTCTCTCTTTGCTCTCTCTCTCTCTGCTCTCTTTTCTCTCTCTGCTCTCTCTCTCTGCTCTCTTTTCTCTCTGCTCTCTCTCTCTTTGCTCTCTCTCTCTGCTCTCTTTTCTCTCTCTGCTCTCTCTCTCTCTGCTCTCTCTCGGCTCTCTTTTCTCTCTGCTCTTTTTTCTCTCTCTGCTCTCTTTTCTCTCACTTTGCTCGCTCTCTCTTTGATCTCTCTCTCTCTCTCCCTCATGTCTGTTATTGCCCGTGATTTAACCCTTCCCATCCCCCTTCCCAGCCTGTCTCTCAGGCTGCAGCCCCAGCCCCAGCCCCACACTGCCCTACTTGAGGCAGCTCCAGCCCCCGCCCCCTGACCTAGGCCCCGCCCACCTACAGAGGCTCTGCAGAGGAAGGAATTTCCCCTCTGAGCTTCCATCCTGCATCTCAGGCCCCGCCCCCTGACCCAGGCCCCGCCCACCGGCAGAGGAAGGAATTTCCCCTCTGAGCTTCCATACTGCATCTCAGGCTCCGCCCCCTGACCCAGGCCCCACCCACCTGCAGAGAAAGTAATTTCCCCTCTGAGCTTCCATCCTGCATGTCAGGCCCCGCCCCCTGACCCAGGCCCCACCCACCTGCAGAGGAAGGGATTTCCCCTCTGTCCTTCCTACTCCATCTCAACCCTAATTCCTAACCTTAAACCCTAACCTCCCGATTTAAACTTAACCCCACACACTAATTCCTAACCTTAACCCCTAACCTCACGGCCTAAACTTAACCCCAAGACCTAATTCCTAACCTTAAACCCTAACCTCACGGCCTAAATTTAACCCCAAGCCCTAATTCCTAACCTTAACCCCTAACCTCACGGCCTAAACTTAACCCCAAGCCCTAATTCCTAACCTTAACCCCTAACCTCACGGCCTAAACTTAACCCCAAGACCCAATTCCTAACCTTAAACCTAACCTCACGGCCTAAATTTAACCCCAAGCCCTAATTCCTAACCTTAACCCCTAACCTCACGGCCTAAACTTAACCCCAAGCCCTAATTCCTAACCTTAACCCCTAACCTCCCGCCCTAAACTTAACCCCAAGCCCCAATTCCTAACCTTAAACCTAACCTCACGGCCTAAACTTAACCCCAAGACCCAATTCCTAACCTTAAACCTAACCTCACGGCCTAAACTTAACCCCAAGCCCTAATTCCTAACCTTAACCCCTAACCCTAACCTCCTCATTTTAACCTTCACCCCTAAAAACACTAAACCCTACCACGGTGTTGAAATGCAGCGGCAAATCGGCCGCAGCTAATTGTCCCATTCCGAAATCACAACAGTCTCAATCAGGATATTTTTCTTTAACAGATTGTTTGCTCCAGTTTTGCAGCCGGGAGAGTTTGATAAGTGACCCCCGTTGAGTTATATATTTTATGAATATATTAATGGAGCAATCCAAGTGCTGCTTTGTTTTACATTTTTCTTTGCATAGGGTTGAAGCAGGGCGTCTCCAGAACTGAACCCCATTCATTTTAACTCTGGGGACCCCCTGCTTCCCGAGATACAGGAGGGCCCCGGGTATACGGCGGGTTCCGTTCCAGAGGCCCGCCGTATAGCAACACATACTTCAGTCTGACTTTTTCAGACTCGAAAACTGGATTTCCCAAAACAAACTGTTTTTAAACACTGACAAGACTGTAACAATGGTATTTGGGACCAAGACTAAATTTTTAAAGCTTCCAGCGACTGAGCTCCAGATTAGAACCAACACTAGCACCACCCTAACCCCTGTCACCAGTTTTAAATACCTGGGCATATGGTTTGACTCCCACTTAACATTCAGGATGCACATTGATACCCTGACAACCAAGACCTATGCCAAACTAGGGGTACTTTACAGGAACCTTTGTATCTAAAGCCCTCTCCCATCTTAAACCTTTTTCACTGACTGCCCCACACCTCTGGAATGCCCTTCCCCTCAGTACCCGACTTGCACCCTCTCTATCCACCTTTAAGACCCACCTTAAGACACACTTGTATTGTATTGTATTCTATTGCTTAAAGAAGCATATGAATAGCACTGTGGATATTCTGAACACATGATACATAAAGCTTGGTCCCCTGCAGATGCACTTACCAGAACTCCCTCCTACTGTCTCTGTACGTTCTCCCTACCTACCAATTAGATTGTAAGCTACTCGGGGCAGGGACACCTCTTCCTTAATGTTACTTTAATGTCTAAAGCACTTATTCCCATGATCTGTTATTTATAT
Organism: Ascaphus truei; assembly: GCF_040206685.1. Lineage (NCBI taxonomy): Eukaryota > Metazoa > Chordata > Amphibia > Anura > Ascaphidae > Ascaphus > Ascaphus truei. The sequence continues at coordinate 12,535,837 of NC_134487.1, forward strand.
TATCTGTTATTTATTTGATTACCACATGTATTACTACTGTGAAGCGCTATGCACATTTATGGCGCTATATAAATAAAGACATACAATACAATACAACAAATCCTCCCTAAGTCTCCTGGTCAGAAAGCGTATCGCACAGTAGATGCTAATGCCAATTATTGACTATGGAGACATTGTATATGGCTCAGCACCTCAAACCCAGCTTAGCAAACTTGACACCCTCTACAATTCAATTTGTTGTTTTGTTCTCCAATGCAACTATAACACACATCACTGCAAAATGCTCAAAGAACTAGATTGGTCATCACTCGAGTCTATGTGCAAAGTTCACCTTTCCTGTTTTGCCTTCAAATTCTTTATGGGCAAGCTACCCAGCTACCTGAACAAGCTCCTCACCCCTACCACATGCAGCACCTATCACCTGAGATCAGACTCCAAAAGACTGTTCATGGTCCCAAGGCTCAACAAAGTATCCGGACGTTCCTCCTTCTCTTACCGTGCACCCCAAAACTGGAACAACCTACCAGAGACTCTTACATCCACCACCAGTTTAAGTTCTTTCAAATCTAAGGCTGTTACACATTTTAATCTGGTCTGTAACTGTTTCATACGCCCATAATATATATTATCTTTAACTCTGTATGCAATGTCTTGTATATAATGTATACCCTGTTCATTATGTAACTGTATTTGTAAACATGTATTATTTGTCTTAACTCTGTGCCCAGGACATACTTGAAAACGAGAGGTAACTCTCAATGTATTACTTCCTGGTAAAATATTTTATAAATAATAAATAGTGAAAATCGGCGGAAAGCGGATCCGGCGATTTTCAGTTCTGCGCATGCGCAACCTATGCTCTGCGCGCGCAAACTGCGGTCTGCGCATGCGCGCCGGGCGCACCCGCCCATTCTGCGCATGCGCGACTTAGGATCCAACATGGCGGCCCCCTTCTCGGTGCCGCCGTATCAGCGGATCGCGAAAAGCGGAGCGCCGAGAAGCGGGGCCCTGCCATTATGTGAACCACAACTAGCCCATCCAGAGTGACGTATTATTTGTCTTAACGCTGTGCCCAGGACATACTTGAAAACGAGAGGTAACTCTCAATGTATTCTTCCTGGTAAAATATTTTATAAATAAATAAACCGGCACCCCCTAAGTATATCCAGAAATTATTGGGGTTCAGCTCTGCAGACCCCCTGCTTCCATACTATGTAAAAAATAAAATAAATGCAGCGCCTGCATTGTTCATTTAAAGGCACTGAGTAGCTTTTCATTGGCGTTGCACAACTCAATGTAGTCTTGATGCATATTTAACCTTATTACCACACGTTATTTACGTTGAAGTTTAGGGAGATGGTCCACCCCCCTTATCTAGATTCTGGAACTACCAAAGGTGTCTGTGCTTTATCCATTAGACCGATTTAAAGGAATTCTATGCTCCAAAGATCCTGCTCAAAACAGAGAAACAAACCTACGTAAAATATAATTGCATAAACATACCTGGTGGGACAGAGGGGGAGGTGGGATGGAAAGTAATACGCCTGCTCAGCTGTATTCCGTATCGGTATAGTAGTGAGGTAGGTACGGTGCTAGGCTGAGATATATATATACTAATAATCTACAGAAGAATAAAGAACTCAGCTTAGAGAGCTGTGTTATTCCACACAGTTCGAGAAAAACTGACAGATCACTGTTCTAACATTGGCTTACTAATACTGACTGTTATGTCAGTTTTTCTCGAACAGAGTGCAATAACACCATATATCTAGCCTATATTGTCTTGAGACACCCTTAATTTGGCTATCTGTTTGGTCTCATGTTGTTACGAGTTTGTCTTCCCTGTACACTTTATTTTAACTTGGATATTTATTAAAAATTATTTTTAAATGTAATTCATATACTCACCTTCTGGCAACCGCGTGCTCTCTAAGCGGAGTTCTTTTTTCTTCTGTAGATTATAATTGCATAAACCACAGAAATAAACAGGAGCTCTTGGTTAGATGTAATGCTTCAGCAATCTGGACAAAAACATCTTGGGAGCCACAATCCTGAGGGTAGCTCCAGTTATCAAGCAGCACAACCTTTATCAAATGGAGGAATCCATTAGAAAACAATGGATATTTTCCTATGGTACAGAAGTGTAATCCTGTTTCCACCCCCACCCTCCTTCCCCCAATCGCAGATAGGGTCTATTACGGGGAAAACTATGCCGGTTACTTGGAGTGGTGTGGTGCATACCTGCTGATAAACAGTAGCCCTGAGTCTCCTGCATAATGTTAGGAGATGTATACAGGACAGGCTTCTGGGGTATAACCTGACTCGTACTCACGGTGACAGCGCCTCCATCTCTTGCAGTCCCCAGGATAAGGGGAGAAATCCCTGCTTGAGAGTCTCTTTCTCCTTCCTAATAGATTTCAGTCTCAGGCAAGAAGTATATTAACCAGGATGTCTTTATTCTCTATGCAGACAGCACAGCAGTCACTCAGCAGAACTAGGGCCTGCACCCTCAGGATGTCCCTGGACTACACTCCCAGCCAGCGGGGACCAGGAGCAGTCCTAGCTCTTCCCTTACTCTCTGGTAGAGTACGTGGAACAGTCTCCCACCTCTCCCCTAAGGGAGGGCACACTGTATGCAGAGCCCTGCACACTGTTCTCGTGTAGACCAGCCTCTCTCACGGTAGAGGCAAACTGACTAGATTGAGGAAGTGCAACCCCTTAAGTACAGGTCCAGCAGGAACCAGACCCTTTCCCCTGATGGGACACCAGGTCTGATTACACTACCTTCTCTGTGACTCACTGAGCTGCTGATGTGTGGGGAAAACCCATGATTACTCCTGGCAAACCTGCCCTTACCAGGGATTACTGCCAGGAGGAGGGCAGACTGATAGCCCAAATCAGCCAGGGCTACAGAAGTAACAAGACTTAGACCGCGCTTATAGTCCTTGCTATGGCGACACGACGGCGGGACGTCATCCGTCGCCGTTGTGGCAGCGATTTTTGCTTATAGTGTTAGAGGCAAGAGACGGTGACCAGAGGGAGTGGCGTGGCTTGGCGGTGAGCGGTTCGCCCTCATTGGTTGAACCGCTGATGTGGCCGCTGACGTCACGCTGCGGTCGCTGAAAAATCAATTTTCATTGGCTTCCACCAAGCCGTCGCGTCGCTCCTACTATAGGCAAATGCAACAAATGTATTAATCACCGGGACTATAAGCGCTGCCTAATAAGTATCTTCAATGCTACTGCCAAACTCCGGTCACACATCCGCGGTGATCATGGTGCTGGAGCATCAATGCTGCAGGGGTTCCCATTTGGAAGCATGGACCCTCAGCCGCTCGATCATGGCAGACACTCTCCCCGGATCGCAGACTTTGAATTCTTCCCTCGCGGCTCCGGGGACAGAGCGTCTCGCTACATCTGTAAATCTGGTGGAGTTCTACAGTAAGGAGTCTAGTTTGCATCAGATTTCTCTTGTGAAGCTTGGTGTGTGAGATTCTCCCATCTGGGGCTGAGCAAAAGAGGGCGATGCCAACCTCAGACCTGTCACATGGAAGTGACCCAACTCCGCTCCATTGTAACACCGCAATCTTTGATGCATCTCATAATATAGCTCGAAACAACTCATCCCTGAATGATTCCACAACCACACGGTGATGCAAGAGGCGCAAAACTGACGCAAGATCCTCAAACTGGGGCAATTTGAGCATTTTATGGGAGGAATGCTCAAAATGTGCTTTAACTGCGATATGGAAAAGCCCCAGAGACCCCAATGAAAAGTGTAACCAGATGAACAACACCAAATGTTTTCCGTGGCCGGAGTATAATACACTTGTTAAATAAGGGTCTTACATTGGATGGCCAACCTAGACTCGGTGGTTGATTTGTACAGACATGGAAAGAGAATAATGTATAACTCGCTGCCCAGAACTGGGACAGAACCACACTCCCAAAGAAACGGGATCCCATAGAAAGCAGCTGACAGAGTGAGGGTCATGTACAACATTGTCTCAAATTCCGATACTACAGGAAACGGTTTGAGATTGTGCTGGGGTTTTCGCAGCGGGATTTCTATCATTCCTTCGATTCTAGATTTTGCGCTCTGCACCAGAAGCTTTTTTTTATTGCGACGAAATTATCCAAAGGGGTGTGACTTGCGCAAATTCGGTGAATCCTCCCCAGAGCAATTTACAGTAAATATACGTGACAAGTTTATTTGCAGCCAAGAGACTTTAATAAATACCCGTAGCAAACACAGGGGGAATACATGTGCAAAAATAGAGATTAAAGTATCATTTTTTGCTTTGATGTATCCAATGCTTTTTTGCACCAGTTTTGTATTTTGGCAGTTATAGCCAATAAATAACGCTCTTTAGTAGACGAGACTCAAAAGAGACATGTCCATCAAATTCAACCTTGTTGTGGTTAACATACTTATATTTATATAAATATTGATCCACAGGAAGGCGAAGAAAAAAAATCCTGTTTTAAAGGGGAAAAATATTTTATTAATACATGGCATTTGAATCTTTCTCTGGAGTGGACCAGTATTCAACTTATTTTTCAATATGGTTCGCTTCACTATTGATAGGAGCAGTGCTCTATAAAGTAGATTTTACAGGCACGTTCTGCGACAAATACCGTATTTGTCCGATTATAGGGTGACCGCGAAAATAAGGTAACTTTCTAATTTTACAAGCAGCTAGAAGGAAAAGAGACACACACACACACACACACACACACACACACACACACACACACACACACACACACACACACACACACACACACACACACACACACACACACACACACACAATCTCTATCTCTCAGTCAAGTATTACCTGTCAAGTCTTACATTTATGAAATAATCCTAAAACTTTTGAATGTCTCCATAGTCATTGAATGATTTGTATTTTTTTTATTATTAGTATTAGTTCTTTTTTTGCCCTTTTATTCAGTTCGGGAGTATAGGGAGTCTAACGTCTTTGCTGCATTCGTAAAAGCAAAGCACTGGATGCCATTGGCGATGTAAAAGCGATCTCCTGCTAGGAAACGAGCATTTCTAGCATGACGTACCATGTATGCCATAGGGCCCCTAGAGTGCCGTTCCTAATGATGTGCACGGCATGCCTTGGGGAACTGAAACGGTTAAATTAAACAGAATTACTACGGTTATTTTCTTATTTTTTTGCAAGTGTTATAAATATCAATTATTAGTGTCATATTATTTGTAATAGCCATACTGTGAAAGTAATACATTTCTAAAACTAAATAATGAAACCTCCGTACTGCGTCAAATACATTTTTGGTTGACACATAATAACTTAATTGTGCGCTAATAATATAATCAGAGTTTTTAGGGATTATGCCAAGAACTCATTTTTGACGAAAGTCACCTGGCTGGTACAACCTCTCGGACCATATACAATTTGTAGCAATTGGTATCACGTGTAGGAACATGTAGTGCATCAAAGCAAACATCTCTGCTTTCTTTACATTGAGACATCGAGCCCGAACTTCCCAGATGACCAGGGCTCCACCTTGGAACTGGGTGGAGTTGATAAGCAGCAGGTAGGGTGGAGGTTAGAGGTGCCCCAAAGTGGATACCACAAGAGTAGTTGAGAGGGGATGTCGACAGGCCGTCTCCTTCAACGGCGCGTGGGAGCCTGTCAAAGGGAAGTCGGGCCCTGACTTCCGTGGCTGTCTTTGGCCCCTTCCTTCACCAGTCTGCCATTCCCCAGGCGCCAACTCTGGCCACATTGCACACAAAGATCTATTTACTAAAGTATCCCAGCTACAAAATTGGGACAAATCAGTGTAACAAAAAGGATTTATAAGCAAATTAAGTTTTCCTTTCATAAATTATGTTGCTCCAGATTTGCAGCCGAGACACAAGTAATTAATTTATTAGTAATTAACTTGTTTTTCTACAGTATATTGCAGTAAGGAGGATTTGTAAAGTTGGGTCTATTTCCATCAAATACTACCACTTTATCCGATCTTTATGGGGCAGGGAAAATACATTGTTTATCTTGCTAATAAATGCCATAAATTGAAAAGCTTAAAAATACCCATTGCCATTTCCCGGGTCGCAATCTCCCTGATTGCTCGGTAACAACCTGCCGAAGATAAAGGTTTGTTTTCTCTCGGCGTGGTTATCTAAATACAGAGAGGGCAATGCAGTGCATATCATTCATTATACAATTCTACCTTGGGTTACAGCTCATAAAATTACATTTTCATAGCTCGTGTCTCAATTATCCCTAATTGCTGGGTGTAGGAGTCATTTGAAAAAGCAACAACAAGTTTGGTTTTCCTAAGTTGCCGGGGCTGGAAACAGAGCTGCTATTTAAGCTGATAGAAGGCACATTTGCTTGTTAAATCAAATGGTTGCTGGTTGTGCTGAAGAATGGAGTATTGTGTTACTTGCTTCTCTGTCACAGCGACAATCTGGAAATGCAAGATGCTGAAAACCTACGTGATAGCGCCACCTGCAGGGGCACCCGCAATTTCTCAGCCTTGGAAACCAGTTTAGAAAAATACTCTTTTTATAAGATTATTTTTTTTGGAAAAACACATGATGTAAAAAAAAAAAAAATTCAAGGTTGATGGAAAAGCATACTTTGTGCTGAAATCTGCTGTTCTTGCTCTGCTCAAACAACAACATCCAAAGAACGCTTGGTCGGTCCGACCACTAGGCGAACCTAGGCGGTCGCCTAAGGAGCAAAGGTCCTAGGGGCGCATTGATAATAATTATTATTTTTTCTCTTATTATTTTTTATTTATCTTTTTTTAAATAATTTTTCTTTTCTTTGTCCGGTATTTTGGCGCCCTGTTATTTTTGTTTTGCGTCGCACCCCCTGCAGCCCTGATAGCTACGCCACTGTTTATTTATTTTTTTTGGGGGGGGGGCGCAAATTTTAAGTTTCATCTAGGGCGCATGAAGCGGCCCTGAAAGAACGGAGACCACACTGGGTGAATTTTACAATGAAGCACTGAATTACAAGGCAGCTGAGAGTCACATTGCACAGCAAGCCTGCCCATTTCCTGCAAAGCTTCAAACTGCATACCAGGTGTTTGTCCTAATTAAGGATACCCGTGTGTCTATCATAAGCGGTTCTGAGTTCCTCTGCCAAAATAGTCTCCAACAGGTGAGGTTTCTCAATGTTATAATATATCTCCTGAGCCTTCTGACCTCTGGCTTCTTACTCTGGGACAGTGGCGAGAAAGAGTTTGTAAACCCCTTCGATTTTGACATATTTTAAATCTAAAATATTATTATTATTAATAGAACATTAATCGAAGTCCTAATAATAGATAAAGATAACCTGATCAAACAAATGACACAAAAACATGAGACTTTTTCAACATTTATTTATCCACAAATGATTCAAAATTCGATATCATCATCTTCATCTTCAGCCCTTGCCCCCCCCCCCACTGCTGCATGAAGGCCTCCCCAATAATCTCCCAGGTACTGCGATTACAAACCTTCTCCACGTCGCTCCAACACATTTTCTGATTTCATCCTCCGTCTTACTTTTGGTCGTCCTCTTAGTCTTTTAATCTCTCTTGGAATCCAGTCGAGTACCATATTTGTCCAATGACGCTCATTTCTTCTGGCCACAGGTCCGGCCCACCGCCACTTTCAATTCTTCACCCTCATGATGTCACAGATTTTTGTTTGGTTTCAAACCCTTTAATTCTTTTTCCTGTCTCCTGGGGTAATACCCAGCATGCATCTCTACGTACCTCTTTGCAGTGTCTGTAGCTTCTGAATTATCTTCGCATTTAGGGTCCAAATTTCACATCCATAAGTGAGCACGGACAGAATACACTGGTCGAAAACTTTCCTCTTGAGGCACAATGGAAGGTTCCCTTGAAATGTTGTGTTGTTTCTTCTAAATATGCTCCATCCCATCTTCATTCTCCTATTGATTTAATTCAAAAGGATATGCCTGTCTCCCTGCCATTTTAATTTCTTCCGCCATGTAATGATGTCACAGTCTTTTGTTTGGTTTCGAACCAATTCATTATTTTTCCTATCTCTTCGTGTAATACCCAACATACAAAAGCAATATACTCCTAGTTAATTATTGAGGATCCTATTTCTTACATTTAAAAAAAAATACCCAAACCAATTGAGAGTTATCACAAGAACATCCGTCACTGTTTTATTACGTGTCTACAGTAATTGGACAATTGACTCAAAAGCTGTTTCATGGACAGGTGTGGGCTATTCCTTCGTTATTTCATCATCAATTAAGCAGGTAAAAGGTCTGGAGTTGATTCCAGGTGTGGCATTCACATTTGGAAGCTGTTCCTGTGAACACGCAACATGCGGTCAAAGGAGCTCTCAATGCAAGTGAAACAGGACATCGTTAGGCTGCAAAAAAAAAAGAAAATCCATCAGAGAGATAGCAGGAACATTAGGAGTGGCCAAATCACCAGTTTGGAGAAAAAAAGAACGCACTAGTAAGCTCTGCAACACAAAAAGGCCTGGACGTCCACGGAAGACAACAGTGGTGGATGATTGTAGGATCCTTTCCATGGTGAAGAAAAACCCCTTCACGACATCCATCCAAGTGAAGATCACTTTCCAGGAGGTAGGCATATCATTATCCAAGTCTACCATAAAGAGAAGACTTCACGAGAGCAAATACAGAGGGTTCACCACAAGGTGCAAACCATTTATAAGCCTCAAGAATAGAAAGGCCAGATTAGACTTTGCCAAACAATATCTAAAAATGCCAGCCCAGTTCTGGAACAGCATTCTTTGGACAGATGAAACTAGGATCAACCTGTACCAGAATGATGGGAAGACAAAAGTATGGAGAAGGTTTGGAACGACTCATGATCCGAAGTATTCCACATCATCTGTAAAACACGGTGGAGGCAGTGTGAGGGCATGGGCATGCATGGCTTACAATGGCACTGGGTCCCTAGTGTTTATTGATGATGTGACAGAAGACAGAAGCAGCTGGAAGAATTCTGAAGTGTATAGGGATATATTGCTTGCTCAGATTCAGCCAAATTCAGCAAAGTTGATTGGACGGCGCTTCACTTTACAAATGGACAATGACCGAAAACATACTGCGAAAGCAACGCAGGAGTTTTTTAAGGTAAAGAAGTAGAATATTCTGTAATGGCCGAGTCAATCACCTAATCTCAACCCGATCGAGCATTCATTTCACTTGCTGAAGACAAAACTTAAGGCAGAAAGACCCACGAACAAACAACAACTGAAGACAGCTTCAGTAAAGGCCTGGCAAAACATCAGAAAGGAGGAAACCCAGCGTTTGGTGATGTCCATGCGTTCCAGACTTCAAGCAGTCATTGCCTGCAAAGGATTCTCGACAAAGTATTAAAAATTAACATTTTATTTATGATTGTGTTAATTTGTCCAATTACATTTGAGCCCCTGAAATGTGAAAATGGTTGCAATTCCTAAATGTTTCATACGATATTTTTGTTCAACACCTTGAATTAAAGCTTAAAGTCTGCACTTCTATTGCATCTTGGTTTTTCATTTCAAATCCATTGTGGGGGCGTACAGAGCCCAAATTATGAAAATTGTGTCAGTGTCCAATTATTTACGGACCTAACTGTATGTATTTTTTTATTTACATTATTTATTTATTTACATTATACAGTGCCAACAATGTACTGTATGCAGCGTTTCAGCAAATAGACCTTAGATTATAATATAAAGAGAATCACATACAAACACACAATAGGAAAACAATTCCCTGTACCAAAGAGCTTACGACCTAAGTGGTATGTTGGGAGAGTTGCAGAGACAGCAGGGGATATCCATAGAGTTAAACATTTTGTTTGCAAACATATGGCCCTTTCTGACACTGCTAAATAGAAATGAAATTTCTCAGCGCACCAATAATCTGCCCATGATTTTACCGGGATGAGGCAATTTGCCGCAGCCACCTCGCCGCTAAGGTACGTTAAGGCACCAGGCAGGAGATACTGTATAACAACAGGAACAGTTTATTATCTATTTTGTACAACACAGTAATAAGCAGGCTTGTGACCTGTGCAGTACTTCTCAGCTGCCACTGAAGGATGGTCCCTGGACCGTCACTACAAGCGAAAGGGCACCCGCAGCCATCCTAGCTCTTCCCTGCCTCCCTAGTAGAGGCAGAGGTATGGTCCACACTCATTCTCCCCTGGATATCAGCCCCAATAATCAGCCCCTCCACTGTGTGACCTGCCTTCCTCAAGGATGGCCACTACTTAGACCTGGTTTTCACTAAAAACTTCTCTCTCTCTCTGATTTCTCCATTTCCCCTTTTCCTCTCTCTGACCATCACCTCATCTCATTCTCTCTATCTCGCTTCTCCCCTTCTCTACCTCCATCTACCCCCCGGTTCTGCAGAAACCTGCGCTCTATTCACTTACTTAACTTTGAGTCCACTTTACGCTCCTCCCTCTCCTCTCTTAGCTCTGCTACAGACCCTGACAACCTAGTTAGGAACTACAACTCTGCCGTGTCCTTCTCTCTTGATCTACATGCCCCGCTTTCTCTCTGCCGCACTCGCCCTTCTAACCCTAGACCCTGGCTAAATTCCCACACGCGCATCCTCCACTCGTTCCTCCGAACGCTTCTGGAGGAAATCTCATACTCTCGCAGACTTCCTTCACTACAAATGTATGCTATCCTGTTTCAACTCTGCCCTCTAACAAGCTAAACAAGCCTACTTTTCTTCACTAATCAACATGCACAAGTCTAACCCACGCCGACTGTTCTCTGTCTTTGATACTCTACTCAAACCACCCTCAGCTGCCTCTCCTTCCTCCATCTCCGCTCAGGACTTTGCTGACTATTTTAAGGAAAAGGTGGAATCCATACGTCAGAACATCCCTTCTGTTTCTTCCTGCCATTCTACACCTCTTCCTAACTCTCCTCCTGCCTTCCATGACTCTTTTTCCACTGTCTCAGAGGAAGATGTGTCGCTGTTGATTGCCTCTTCTCCCTCTACCACTTGCCCTCTTGAACCCATTCCCTCCCATCTCCTAAAACCTCTTGCTCCTACTATAATCCCTATGCTCACACACATTTTTAACTCCTCCCTCTGCTCTGGAACCTTTCTATCCTCCTTCAAACATGCAACAGTCATACCATTACTCAAAAACACCAAGCTTGACCCTACCTGTCTTTCTAACTATCCCTCCTGCCTTTTGCCTCTAAACTCCTTGAACGTCTTGTATTCTCTCGCTTGCTCCATTTTCTCAACACCTATTCTCTCCTAGACCCTTTACAATCTTGCTTCCGCACTGCTCACTCCACGGAAACAGCCCTCACTAAAATAACTGACGACCTCCATGCTGCCAAAGACAGAGGTCATTACACTCTGCTCATATTACTCGACCTCTCTGCAGCATTTGACACCGTGGAGCACCCTCTCCTCCTTCACATTCTCCATACTCTTGGTATTCGGACCAATGCTCTATCCTGGATCTCATTCTACCTCTCCCATCGAACTTTCAGTGTCTCTTCTGCTAACACCTCCTCCTCCTCTATTGATCTCTCTGTGGGGGTACCCCAGGGCTCTGTCCTGGGACCTCTTCTCTTTTCTCTGCACACTCTCTCTAGGTGACCTAATAACATCTTTTGGGTTTAATTATCACCTCTATGCTGACGACACACAAATATACTTTTCAACACCCGACCTTACACCTGCTGTACACACCAAAGTTTCTGAATGTCTCTCTGCTATATCATCCTGGATGGCCCTCCACCACCTTAAACTAAACATGGCTAAAACAGAGCTCCTCATAGTTCCTCCAAAACCTGGCCCTACTACCTCATTCCACATTACTGTTGGAACTATGATCATTCAGCCAGTGGCCCAAGCACACTGCCTAGGGGTCACACTCGACTCCTCTCTCACATTCGCCCCTCACATTCAAAACATTTCTAAAACCTGTCGCTTTTTCCTCCTCAATATAACAAAGATACGCCCTTTCCTCTGTTGCTCGACTGCTAAAACTCTGACTCAGGCCCTCATTCTCTCCCGTCTTGATTACTGTAACCTCCTGCTGTCTGGCCTTCCTGCCTCTCACCTGTCTCCCCTACAATCTATCCTAAATGCTGCTGCCAGAATCACTCTACTCTTTCCTAAATCTGTCTCCGCGTCTCCCCTCCTGAAATCCCTCTCCTGGCTTCTGATCAAATCCCGCATCTCACACTCCATTCTTCTCCTCACTTTTAAAGCTTTACACTCTTCTGCCCGTCCTTACATCTCAGCCCTAACTTCTCGTTATGCACCATCCAGACTCTTGCGTTCTTCTCAAGGATGTCTTCTTTCTACCCCCTACATATCTAAAGCCCTCTCTCGCCTTAAACCTTTTTCACTGACTGCCCCACACCTCTGGAATGCCCTTACCTTCAGTAACCGACTTGCACCCTCTCTATCTACCTTTAAGACCCACTTTAAGACACACTTGCTTAAAGAAGCATATGAATAGCACTGTGGATATTCTGAACACATGATACATAAGCTTGGCCCCCTGCAGACGCACTTACCAGAACTCCCTCCTACTGTCTCTGTACGTTCTCCCTACCTACCAATTAGACTGTAAGCTCCTCGGGCAGGGACTCCTCCTCCTTAATGTTACTTTTATGTCTAAAGCACTTATTCCCATGATCTGTTATTTATATTATCTGTTATTTATTTGATTACCACATGTATTACTACTGTGAAGCGCTATGTACATTAATGGCGCTATATAAATAAAGACATACAATACAAAGTGGGGAAATGCACTGCTAAACGTGGGCGGTACCTGCCCTTAAGTACAGCCAGGAGGAGGTCACCAGGTCTGGCTCATGATTGGTCGTGCCCACCACCCGCTGTCACTCAAGTGCAGCTCCTTGGAGGGGGGAAACCCCATATCAACTACTGGCAAGACCTGCTTGTACCAGGACTTACTGCCAAGAGAAGGGTAGAATAGTAGCCACAGGTGGCCTGGCTAAACTTGTAAATAAAGATAAATAACAGTTCCTGGCGCTCTCTATCATTTCTCCACCTGCTTACCATACCAGCCCTCCACGGATGCCAGCTCCCTGAGAAAAAGGTAAATAAGAGATGCTGAGCATCACCTGAACTGAATTAAGACACCTTTTTGTGTGAGCCTCTTTTATTGGCTGGGGAAACTGGTGTTATATTATACGCACCCTTATGCATAAGACCCCACCCCTCATCGTGACGTGAAACCCTTAATTACAAAACATTTAAAAGCACAATTATTATAATATACAAATGAAAAGGCCTACGTTGTAATATTTTGGGATGGACAATTGGACAATGTGTGTCAAGAATGTAGTAAAAAGCATGGATGAAAAATGCTCACTTGCACCCTGCTCTGCTGCTTGTGTATGAAACGTGTTATCTTGTTTCTTACTGCCCAAGTCCCTTAGGAGCAGTGGCTAATGCCACCAACACCTGTCAGATTTAATTGAAGCAAAGCCAAAGGGAACCTGCACCATATATACAGTATGTGCACATTTTGATGGATCTCATTATTAAATGACACTGAATTCAGAGGTGAATTGGATAGACTGAAGGACTGAAAACCACTGCATCAGACAGAGGCAGAGTGTCAGAAGGTCCCCAAATAGCATGCACTCTGAGACCCACACACAGATGATAAGGTGTAACTGCACTAATGCAATGAGTGTAAGGTAATGAGCCAAGTGATAACTTGTTATGACGAGAAGTACCCCAACAACACTGGACGGGGAATTAAAATATAAATATTTTATTAAAGCAACACATATAAAATAAATGGAGTGATAAAAACACCTAAAGACAGTGTCACTGTTGTAGAGTAAAACAGTATCGGTCACTCGGGTGAGCGTGCTAACTGGTGGCTGTGTGTAGAGAAGAGTCCAGCGTTAGCTCCGTCCAATGTAAGCACTGTGTATTGCGAAAGCTGCCAATAAACGTGGGCTGTGGTGGTGTGGCCCTGATCGGATACTATTAGTATTCAATGTTATAGTTGTAGCCATGCCATCTGTGGCTACTAGTTTGCTTCCCTCCTGGCAGTAAGCCCTGGTATAAGCAGGCCTTGCCAGTAGTTGCTATGGAGTTTTCCCCCTCACCTTTGGTACTGCACTTAAGTGACAGCAGAGGGTGGTACATCCTGTTGTCACAGTGACAGCAGAGGGGATGGAGAGGGCAGCAGAGGGGGTGGGAAGGGTAGCAGAGGGAGGAGGGAGGGGGTCAGCAGAGGGGCGATGGAAGGGGGAGTGAGGGGGAGGGAGGGGGCAGCAGAGGGCGGATGGAGGAAGGCAGCAGGGGGACGGGGCAGCAGAGGGGGGAGAGAAGGTGGCTGTAGCGAATGTGGATGGGCAGCAGAGGGTGCAAGGACTGGAGAAGTACAGCCGAAGGTGGGTTTACCTGAGCCTCCTCCATACACTATGCCTATGCTTGCTGCCCATGCTAGGAATTCTGTGGCACAAAATCTCAGTGCTGACGGCTGCCGCACACTGAGACATTGCACGCCAGAATTTAAAGGACCAGGGTCCGGTAACATTGAATTTATTAAGGAGACCTGATCTCGTGAGGTTTATACTGTACCTCTGTCCTGTGATGCTAGGAGAGAAAATGCAGGTTACTCATGTATGTTTGTATGTATGTATATCTTTATTTATATATAGCACCATCCATGTACACAGTGCTTTACAGCAGTGACACGCGTGACATAATAGTTAATAAGTGTTTCATACATAAAAGTAACATAAGGAAAAGGAGACTCAGGGAAAATCTATGAGAGTTTGCCGGTCTTAGAATAACTCCTCCTATAACAAGTCCCCAAAATGCTCTACTGAATTGCTACTTCTGGGTGTAGTAAATTTTTATGGGTTGCAAACATTTTATGGCCATTGAATGTTGTTATTGGTTTTCCACCATCGGTTGGGGAGTACGGCATTTCCTGTGTCTGTGGCAGTCACTTTTCTAGAGGTGGACTAGTCTGACAATTAAATTAGCTGGATAAGGAAGAAATTTACGGTTGGTTGACTTATTACCCAATCCAGACCCTAAAACAGGTTATTAAAGGGGTCTTACAAGACTACAAGAGGAGAGGTTGCTTGCGGGTTCTCTCTCTCTCCCTGGGTAACTGCTATGCTGCCGCTGTGAGACTGCTTGTGGTCGAGGAGAACTTCCAGTTCTGTGCTGCAGCTGAAAAAAGGAGAGAGCTATAGCTTAAAGACCTTGAGTCCATTACACTGAAGCTCTGCTGCAGTGGTCAAACATAGACTACTGTGTCTGCTCCTCTGGCTGCCTGCTGATTGGAGACCCAGACACAGTTTTGCTGTTACAGCTATCTGCCAAGAACTTCTTCCTTAGTTCAGCAGCCATAGGAATATCGAAACTCGTCTATCAGATCAAGCGCCATGAGAGGTTAATACACCTCATACCACGTTAAGAGGGATTTACACAGTGATGCAGAGTCAAAAGGACATCATTTGCACCTGTTTTGGAGCAATGCACCCGTTTGTGACACCTAATACACATTGTCACAGGGAACGATTGCAGGGCTGCTGTCCAGTTGCTGGTAACGGACTAGCAGGAGTTGGCAGACGGGCAAAAGTCAGGGTCAGACAGTAAGCAGGTAGCGGTGGTCAGAGGACAGACAAAGGTCAGCAACAGGCAGCAGGCAGGTAGCGGTGGTCAGAGGCAGTCAGAACCAAGCTGAGTTGAGGATAGGAGAGAAGAAACTAGGTCAATATAGGTCAATATAGTGTCTGGTACACAAGTGGACAGCAACAGGATGTGGCAACAAGATAGAGTACTGAAGTAAATCTCAATAATCAGAGAACCAGGAGCAGGAAGGGGAGGTTTATAAACGACTGGCTGGTGATGGAGAAGAGGTGCTGGTCGTGAGATAATCACCAGCTGCAGAAGGATTCCTGTAAGAAGAGCAACACACAATCAGCAGCCCTGGTGGCAGACAGGCAGAACTCCAGCCTGTGCGTGCGAAGACCAGGGACATCTCTGACACACATCCTCTAAGACCATGCCTCAAATGGTATAATAGTATCAATTAGCATCAGTTATTGTTGCCTTAGTTATAATACTGTGCTGGTGATGGCTTTTAAAAGTCTTGACCTGGGTCCCGGGGCTGTTAAGCGAGGTGGGAGGGATAAGGTTGGTTGAGTGGTAGGGGCCCAAAGGTCTCTTGGACAGGGGGTGGCTGAACTTACCAGAGTAGGCCCGGTCAGTGGCGGAGGTTGGATAGTAGTCCTGGTGCTTACTCCCTGTTGGTGGCCCTGGTTATTACACAGTATGGAACAATGGAAAGAGTTAGGGCAGATGCAATATCATATATACATGGGAATAGCAAGTCCCAATTTCTCCATACTTTGTGCCACTTTTCTTCTTTATAAAGTAGGAGCAGAAAATGAGATGGCGTCTCACTAGACATGTGAATAATAGTCCTGGTTTATTGAAGGATCGATGCTTTCGTCCTAATTTGAACCTTTATCGAAGTAGGATCGAAACGTCGAACCTTGTACAAAACCAGCACTATTGCTCACACAATTCCAGTGGCGGCCGCGTGCCGTCTCATCTTCTGTTCCTGTATGTGATCCTTATTCAACGTGGAAAACGGAACCCATGGCAGTACATAAAGCAACTGCGTGCTTCTATGCTGGGCCCTATTTGTTTCTTTATAAAGTGCAATTGAAACTACCAAGTCCGAGCTGCCATTGATCTAACCTTTGAGGCGCAGGCTCCACTCACCACGAAGAATTTTCCACAATTGGATGAAGTCTTGGAACAGTTCTCTGTAAGGGGGTTTTGAGCAGCTTTAGAAATCAAATTCTCACCTTTTATTTTTTCACACTGTGTGTTTGAGTAGGTCTCACCATTTACATATTCTACTTTAATCTGGGGTTTATTTCCAGTGTTTTTAACATTTTCATTCACGTGTGAGATCTTATTGTTCATACCACAAGTTATTTTGTTGTCACTTTATTAAGAGTGTATGATTCTTTACATATATAATAAGATATTTTACAAGTTTGTGGGGTTTTTTGCATGTAGCTTCATGAGCTTCTAGATTAATACAGAATTTACTGTACACCCTTCTTCATATTCAGCTAACCTGCTTATTAGACTTGAGTAAAGTTCAGGTCACATATAGTGCCATTTTTTGTCGAGCAATGGCATCTTTTGCGAACCACATTGGTAGACATTTGCCCATCTCTACTCATGGCAGTCCTGTAAAAGGCATCACAACCTGAAACAAATCTCGGGAATAATTAATATTGATTGGGCTTGGTGTCATTAGAATTATACACAGTCACTTCTTTATCCATGATGTGTACATAGAAATAGGGATAGAGTGACAAAGACCGTCAGCGTATAAACCCGCTTGTCGGGGTGTGACAGGGCCTTAACCCATGTCTAAAGGGGCTCCAAATAGAAAGCCTGGATCTGACTGACGAGTCCTGCAGGGAGCTGGTTAATTGCAGCTAGAGACAATTACCCAGTCTCCACCTGGCTCATCAGTCAGGTAGAAAAGCCTCCTGTAAAAACTGCAGGTCAGATATCTCTATCACTAAAGAGGTGAGTGCTGACCAGAGAGGGAACGCAAGGAACCAGACCCTCTTTTCCAGGACGCAGCGGACCCTGGAAACCGTCAGAGGGTGCTTCGCATGGACACCAAGCCAGACTCGGACTGATATAAAGAGCCCCCTGCTTACAGGAATCTCTTTGGACTTTGGGGTCAGAGGTTGGTAAGAAGCCTATCCTCCCAGCCCTGTAGATAGGGACTGGGAGAGGGAGTCAGCCCTTACAGGGGGATTGGTGGGTAAGAGGCCTATCCAACCAGCCCTGCAGATAGGGACTGGGAAGTGTGAGTCAGCCCTTACAGGGGGATAGGTGAGTAAGAGGCATATCCTCCCAGCCCTGTAGATAGGGACTGGGAAGTGTGAGTCAGCCCTTACAGGGGGATAGGTGAGTAAGAGGCCTATCCTCCCAGCCCTGCAGATAGGGACTGGGAAGTGTGAGTCAGCCCTTACAGGGGGATAGGTGAGTAAGAGGCATATCCTCCCAGCCCTGTAGATAGGGACTGGGAAGTGTGAGTCAGCCCTTACAGGGGGATAGGTGAGTAAGAGGCATATCCTCCCAGCCCTGTACATAGGGACTGGGAAGTGTGAGTCAGCCCATACAAAGGGATAGGAGGGTAAGAGGCCTATCCTCCCAGCCCTGTAGATAGGGACTGGGAAGTGTGAGTCAGCCCTTACAGGGGGATAGGAGGGTAAGATGCCTATCCTCCCAGCCCTGCAGATAGGGACTGGGAAGTGTGAGTCAGCCCTTACAGGGGGATAGGTGAGTAAGAGGCCTATCCTCCCAGCCCTGTAGATAGGGACTGGGAAGTGTGAGTCAGCCCTTACAGGGGGATAGGTGGGTAAGAGGCCTATCCTCCCAGCCCTGTAGGTAGGGACTGGAAAGTGTGAGTCAGCCCATACAGGGGGATAGGTGGGTAAGAGGCCTATCCTCCCAGCCCTGCAGATAGGGACTGGGAAGTGTGAGTCAGCCCTTACAGGGGGATAGCTGGGTAAGAGGCCTATCCTCCCAGCCCCGTAGATAGGGACTGGGAAGTGTGAGTCAGCCCATACAGGGGGATAGGTGAGTAAGAGGCCTATCCTCCCAGCCCTGTAGGTAGGGACTGGGAAGTGTGAGTCAGCCCTTACAGGGGGATAGGTGAGTAAGAGGCCTATCCTCCCAGCCCTGTAGGTAGGGACTGGGAAGTGTGAGTCAGCCCATACAGGGGGATAGGTGAGTAAGAAAGAGGTCTATCCTCCCAGCCCTGTAGATAGGGACTGGGAAGTGTGAGTCAGCCCTTACAGGGGGATAGGTGAGTAAGAGGCCTATCCTCCCAGCCCTGTAGGTAGGGACTGGGAAGTGTGAGTCAGCCCTTACAGGGCGATAGGTGAGTAAGAGGTCTATCCTCCCAGCCCTGTAGATAGGGACTGGGAAGTGTGAGTCAGCCCATGCAAAGGGATAGACTGTTTTGTTTATTTTGTTTGCTGCCTTAAAGCTGTGTTGTTTGAAGATACGGGCTAATTAAAAGCCTAGGTTTATTTCCCACAAATATATGTCTCCCTTGTTATATCTCTGCACTCGTCTCCTACAAGAGGATTAGAGATAAAAGGGAGACGTTGCTGGCCCTTGCCGCACTGAAGGAGCTAACGCTGACACAAGTACTAAAAGTCTTAATTATATACTACATTTGCAACACACAAATATGGCTATGTACGTAGGTACGAGAGAAGCTTAGATAGATATATTATGCACTGATAATATTAAAAGGTAGTATTACATATCATCACTCCCATCCATTTAACAAAAAGGCGTCAAATCAATATAATTAAGTATTACAGGTTGTAATGTATCCAACTTTACAATTCAATGTGTCTTATGTTCCATAAATAATTCTAAGAAATGCCCCCATCAGTACGGAGATACATTCTCAATATCTTATATTATCTAGGTGCCTCAAAGTGAAGTACTGTGCCATAAATACTATTGACATAACTAGATTGTAAGCTCTTCAGGGCAGGGACTCCTTTTTCTATTGTTTCATGTCTGAAGCGCTTATTCCCATTATCTGTTATACCGTAATATGATGTCACGTGTATTGTAAAGCGCTATGTACCTGGATTGCGCTATATAAATAAAGATAAACATACACAATCTTCCACGTTTGCATACAGGAGATTCCTTCTTTAAGTTAATGACTGGTTTATTTGCTGAAATATTCTCTTAGTTTACATTTCAACATTTCATGTTGATCCCTTTTTCTCACATGAATGCACTTACAGTATACAGTACAGCTATGAACGTACACCGAATCTGCGATAAAATGCAAGTGATGGGGTGCGCAAACTTCTCTGAATGTGAAGCTCAAACAATCATTTTGAATGTCTTTTTTTTTCAACTGACTTTTCATTATATAGGTTAATAAAATGTATTATTTTCACAGTAGGGCTATTACAAATATTACTACACGAATAACTGATATTTCTGAACACTCGAGTACATGAATACAGTATATATATTTTTTTAATACAACCCAATGCATCAAAAATGTATTTCAAACAACTAACTATGTGTCGTACTGTATGTAACCTTTAACCATATTGTATGAAGGTTTGTACTAGTCAAAAATGATCTTGCTACACTGGGCTGAAGGAGCGGCTCAGCGAGTAAAGCCACTGACTCTGGTAATGAGTCAGGGGTACTTGGTTCAATTCCCAGTGTTGGCTTCTTGTGACCTTGGACAAGTCACTTTATCTCCCTGTGCCTCAGACACCAAAAACATAGGGGGTCATGCACTAAGCTCCGTTAAGTCGTTTTTAGAGCGCACAGTGCTCTTAGAACGTGATGTTGCGCTGAACACGATGCACTAAGCCACGCAAACAGGCACTTTGCGCTCTAAAACTGACTTTTTTCAGGAAATTTTTCTAAGTCCAACTTTGCTCGTTCGTTACCCTGTTTGCGTTAAATTCTGCCCTTATGCGGGATGCACTAAGCTACGTAACCTCAACGTACGCGAAAGTTGCGTTCAACAGAACACGTCAGCTCAAGTTAGATGCAAAAAAAAGCTGGACTTTGAAAAATTTCTTGCATTACATTTTTGCAAGCGCAACACCCATACAACAGGCCGGCGGGTGTCCCCGGCTGACCCCGCAGGGGTCCCTGAGGGAGGCCGGGGGTCACGCGGGTGTCCCTGGCTGACCTCGCGGCCATCCCGGGGTCCCCGCGGCCGTACCGGGATCCCCACGGGAGTCCCGTGGTACGCGCTGGAGTCCCGGGGTACCAATGTTGTACCTACAAAAATACTAAACATTATTTCTAACTAAATACACCCCAACACATACAGTACAATAATGTGCAAAATAACTGTAACGGGTATTCCCCCACCCAAGAGCATATGGTATATGTGTGCGGGGAACCTAATGTTACCAGGTGTGGTGCTTTACCTGTTAGGCTCACAGGGGGCCTAAGCCTCCACCACGGGAAGCCTGGGGCACGTATAATAATAGAAGTAACCTCGTACTCGGTGCAGCGCCTCCACCTGCGATGGCTCCCACCAGAGGGGGAGTGGTCCTCGCAGGACAATTTATATATATCACACACACAGCATGTAAAACAACCAATGACTTTACTGTAGCAAACGTACATATTCATATAGATATCAACAGGTGCCCCTCTCTAGAGGAGACACTAACTACTGCGTCTCACAGGATGCTCCCACCTACACTGGGTGATCCCACCCCGTGTCCAGTACCCCACACAATATGTCCTCCACCCTCAAGTGAGATTAGTATGTGTGTGACTGCGCAGCCACTATGTCTTGTATGAATAGATGGTATCGTTGGGGCACTTGAAGATTACCTGCCGAGCACTCCAGTGCCCGAGCCTGCCAAGGAGCTTCGCAAAGGATCCCGATGACGAGTGAATACCCGGATGGCTGTTGCAACCGCAGCGGAGGTCTGAGCCCAAACCTCTGGATGGACACGCAACTTATGTGTCCCTAACTGACTCTGGATAATAATAAGGGGCAGGGTCCCTAACCTGGGGCCGGTCCCTGAACAACACAACACTACTGGTGGCTCAGGGCTATCTGGGGCCTAGGGGGCTGCTGGCCTAGAGCAGGGAGTCACTGACTCCTGCACCCTACCTCCTTCCCCTAGCTGCACCTGACGCCGACTGACTAACGTGCTCAGAGCCCGGGAAATGTATCTAATCTCCTCTGCAGGGAGATTCTGTGGCCCTATTGGCTCCCTGGCGTCACGTGGGGTCCCCTAAGGCTCATGGGACTTGTAGTCCCTAACTGGAGTCCTCCTTTCATTGGCTCCCGTTCACACGCATGTCCTGCGCATGCGCCAACCTACGTAGTGGCCACAGTGGTGAGGGAGCCCATTGCGCATCCGCAACCACATAGAAGATGGCGGCGCCCTGCTGCCCTGCTTCGGGAGCGCCGGGAGTCCATGCAACACGATCGTGGCCCTAGCAACCCCCCGAAGCAGGATCCTACCGCCCCCACTCTTGCAGCCGCCCGACGGGACCGACATTGGGCTCGGCAGCACCCGCAATCGCCAGCAAGGTGAGGGGGGCGACATGCAGAGTGGGACACGCTACATAACTATTATCCAGATATGGATAATAGATTATTTGCCCATTTTTAAACACTGCATTAGCATACCTAAATAAAAACAGTAGCCAGCTAATCTAATGAAGACAAGCAGTAACAACATCAACAATGAATTAATTAAACCATTAACCAATGAAACCAATTAATTCCTAAACCAACTCAAAATGAATAGTAACACTAACCAATCAAACCAATGAATTACTACAACATTAATGAATGTAAACATTAAAAGACAAAGAAATAAATTCAAACAATATCTGAAATAACCATAAAACGCATTAGCTAACATAATACAACATTAACTACAAACGAACACCAATCGCAAACATTTTATTACCATTAAGCAGGGAAAAAACAAACAATCACATCCACATAAGAAATTGAAATTAAAAAAACCAACAGCAATACCAAGCCACAAATACCCCCCAAATATTGTAATAATAATGTATTAATCTGTACCCTCAAGTGGTAACGGGGTATAACGGGGCCTGTATCTCCTGAAGTAGGGGATCCTCGGACCGGAAATCAATGCGGTTCAGCTCCGGAGACCCCCTGCTCATGTACACTATTATTCAAATGTATTTATTTAGTGTACGATCGCCTGTAACAGCCTTGCATGGAGATGGCAAATCTCCATGCAAATGTTACGTGCGGCTTTTTTTTTTAGCAGCTAGCGTACGTGAAGTTTAAGAACGCCAGCAGGGGGAAAAAAAGCTGTGGGTGTTTTGAGCACGTACGCTCAAAGTACGCTGTGGGTGTTTTGAGCACGTACATTAAAAAATGGGCTGAAGGCCTTAGTG
The DNA here is from genome assembly GCF_040206685.1 of Ascaphus truei. NCBI lineage: Eukaryota > Metazoa > Chordata > Amphibia > Anura > Ascaphidae > Ascaphus > Ascaphus truei. The sequence continues at coordinate 12,558,824 of NC_134487.1, forward strand.
AATCGCGTCCCAGGCCTCACTTTTTAATGGACGTGCTTTTTTTGAACATCAGAACGCAAACCCATTGAGCTTTGTGCATAGCCCCCATAGATTATAAACTCTATGGGGCAGGGATCTGTGCCTGCAAAATGACTCTGTAAAGCGCTACATAAACTAGCAGCGCTATACAAGAACATGTTGTTATTATTACACAGGCCCAGAATGGTTCTGGAACAAATTGACATTTTAATGACCAATGTGGTTTGGTTCACATGAATTAATCCGTTTCAATCAGATTCCTTTTCTATTATGCAACTTGTAGGCAGTACATAAGTATTTAGAATTGCCAGTTTTTAAAATACACAGTTGTCTTACATTTAACATAATTATGTTTTTTTAATAAGAGTATTTTATCCCCTCCAAGTGTGTAATTATGTAGTATGCGCATGTATTCGTCCAGTTTAGATTCAAACATATTGATATGAAGGCATTTTAATCAGGGTTCTATTTAGCAGCTTGCTTACTATGTTTCTTCTGATTCAAGTAACCGTGCTGTGGAGTTTTGTTTAGGACAACCAGTGTATGTCTAGACAAAGACAGCATTTGCTCCGTTATATATGTTCACGATTTCAATAAATTTTAGAAGAGATTATCATTCAATTGTCATTTATAAATGACTGACCAGACACTAGAAAAAGACCCCCACACCCAACAGCCCACAGGAACCTGACAAAGCACCATTTATGTGTGAAACGCGTTATTCCAGTGTGGGACGTGGAGGATGTTTGACCGCTACCAGCCACCGTAGTTTTCTAGAGTGACCCGTTCACAGTCCCACTCACCGGACGCGGGAGCGGGAACCAACTGCAGTGCGGCATTAAAGGAGGCTGCGGATAGCTGGAGCGTGTGCTTTTAGATGAGGACACATTGACCCAGTGAACGAGAAGAGGGACTATTAAGCAAGTTACTACAAGAAACTGATGTGAAGACCACTTACACATGGGCGTGCGAGTGATATTATATTATTAGTTTCCACACCCTCCACGCTTCTGAGTATCCCCATCCCCCATCCCTCCCCCTTTTCCCTCTCCCCTTTCCCCCCTTACCCCCCTGTTTCTACTCATCGTGCTGACAATGCTTGAATATCAACACTAGATTCTTATCAGCACAGTATCGGTTGTTCTCAATTCTTTTTGCGCTCCACGATTTTTTGCTATTACTTGTTATCTGAGGATCAAGGGAAGATCCTTCTTCGAGCAGCACCACTGATTTGGGCCAGTATATTATCGTTTTTTGGTCTGTTATATTTGATTAATTATTTGAGTGATTGAGACTCATAATTACTTATAGGGAGCACCACCGTATTTATTTACATTGTAATCAGGGGCATAACTACATTTTTTGGGCCCCCCTGCAAAAATCTTGGAAGGGCCCCCTAAACAAAAAAACGAAATAAATGTTGTTTCCACCAGGGTCACCATATCAGCGGCCTTGCGAGCACCCCCCTCTCACACACTTTGCCCTCAACCCCTCACAGTCCCCCCTCTCATCCTCACACTCCCCACACCTTTACTGTCCCTCTGTATCCCCCCTTTCTTACATTTCCCCCTTCTCTCTCCCTCACAAAGCCCAACTCCTCACTCAATCCTCCCCCACAAACTCTTTACTCCTCACCACACATCCACCCCCCCTCCAACCCACACATCCTCCTCCCTCCTATCCACACATCCTCTGCCTCTCTGACCCACACATCCTCCCCCCCTCTTACCCACACATACACACACACAATTCTCCCCCTCCCCACACAACCCCCCCTACACACGCACACACACACACACACACACACACAATCCCCCCTACACACGCACACATGCACACACACAATCGCCACTACACACGCATGCACGTACACATACACAATCCCCCTATGCACACGTATACACACACCATCCCCCCTACACAGGCACGCACGCACGCACACACACACACACAATCCCCCCCTATGCACATGTACACATACACACAATCCCCCCTACACATGCATGCACACACACACAATCCCCCCTACACACACACAATCCCCCCTACACATGCATGCACACACACAATCCCCCCTACACACGCATGCGCACACACACAATCCCCCCTACACACACACACAGACAGACAATCCCCCTGCTCACACAATACACAAACTTTTTTTTGTACCTGGGGGGGAGGGACAATGCTGCTCTGACCCCATCTGTGTGCATACCCATGCGGGAGGCGGAGAACAGGCCAGGGGAGGAGGAATTGTCTGTGTGCAGTGAAGGGCCCCCCACCCACAGCAAGGTCACACCACCGAAGCAAGGCCCCGCCCACATGAAGCCCCCCCACCTCAAGGCCACACCCGTGCAGCAAGATGCCACCCACAAAGTAAGGCTCCGCCACCACAGCAAGGTCCCCCCCATAGCGAGGCCCCGGCCCCACAGCAAGTAAAGAGCAGCAGCCAGCCCGGAACCTGAGCCCAACTTCCAGCGCTGGCTGGCAGGGCCCCCTGTGCTCTGGGCTCATTGCGGGGTTTAGCAGCATGGTGGTTACGCCACTGTGGGTAATTGATACCTTTTTACCCAAATGCAACCCCTATAAGTATTGTTATATTATTAGTTACAGTGAGACTTGGGAGGGGTGTGATTTCCTCTGGCTGCTCCCTTCTGTGAGATCAGCAAGTGCCAGAATCCCCCCTCCCCACCGTCTGCTCATTGTTTGACATGGGTGGGAAGCAGGGGCTGGCTGGAGCTGACCCGCAGTAATTTCAGCTCGGGGGACCCTTGGTTCCTGAGATACCATACTTACCAGGAAAGTGCTGCCGTTTACATCCTTGTATTTAAATCCCCAGCCTCAACGGATGATTAGATTAACCTTCCTCTACTACACTAACATATACAGACTATAAGTGTATGTGTTACATTTCTTTAATGTGTACAGATAATTTTATGTTTAAAAATGTATGTATCTTTCTTTGTATAACGCCATCTATGTACATAGAGCTTCACGGCGTTGAGAGACGCGGTTAAATAAATGTACTTTAGCTGCCCACAGTTGCGCATGCGCAGTTGAGAGTAGCGGCGGTCATTATCATGTCGCGCATGCGCAGGAGATATCGCGCATGCGGCCCAATGTTAAAGAGGTCCACAAGGGACTACAACCCCCAGCAGCCCCTGGGGCTGGTTACCACCTGACGCCAGGGAGCCAATAGGGTTACAGGATTCCCTGAGAGGAAAGATACATTTTGGCACGCTCAGGACAGGACAGGCAGTTGGAGTTGGGAAAGGGTTAAGGGAGGTTGTGTGTGCAGGGGTCAGCGACCCACTGCCTAGGCCAGGTAACCACCTTGGCCTCAGCTAGGCCCTGAGTCAGTACTCAGCTTTTGGCTGCTATAGGGAAAGGCCCTAGGATAGGGACCCTGCCCCTTTAGTACTGAAGGAAGAGTGAGGAACACAGCCGAAGCTGAATACCCTGGTGACAGGTCTGGGACCAGGCCTAATCTAGCAGAGTGAGAGGGAGACTGTCTTCAGGGTGAGACCACTCCTAATGGATAACAGCCCCGCGGAGTCCAGGACGTCGCGGAGGAGATTGTGGATCGGCGGATCCTTTGTGAAGATATCTGCGGGCCCGGGTTCTGGAGCATCCGGCAGGTATCGTTATAAAGTGCACCAACAGAGTACATACACATTGTGGGCAGCGCTGTCCCAGGGGGGTTGGGTGTGGGACTTTGGGGTGCTGGGACACGGTGTGGGGTTACGCCTTGCATGGTGCGTGGGCAGTTGTACTCTTAGTCATTATAGAGAATAGAGTGTTAAGAGTTATCTGTTATCTGTGTTACAGTAAAGGGCCTTTATATTTTATACTGTGTGGGTGTTATTTATGTGTTGGGTCCCGTGAGGGGCTCCTCCTACAACGTTGGGGTCCCTCACAGGTGGAGGCTCTGCACTGGATTGTAAGTACATCACCGCAGGCTCTCTGCGGCGGAGGCTTAGTCCCCTGTGAGCCAACAGGTAAAAAGGTAGCACAAGTTGCATATTTACAGCCTACCCCCAGATCTCACTTGGAGGGAGAGGGGGGGCAGGGCTACATACAGTATCTCTGACAGTGTATGCAGCATTGTATATAGAATGCTGCAGGCATATTGAGTCCTTACCCTCATTAACTATATAACGGAATATAATTCTGGTGCCTGAGGTACAGGGAGATAATGAGACTTGCCCACGGTCACAAGACGCACGGACATCGACTCACTCACTTCAACGGCAGTTTTCAAGATGTGACACACATTCTTGCAGTTGGGACTTGCAGGATACAGTGCTGGATTACCCACTGGATTACCCACTGGATTACCCACTGCTTAGGGGGCCCCTATTGGTTAGTGTTACTATTAATTTTGAGTTGGTTTAGGAATTAATTGGTTTCATTGGTTAATGTTTTAATTAATTCATTGTTGATGTTGTTACTGCTTGTATTCATTGGATTAGCTGGCTACTGTTTGTATTTACTTTATTTAGGTAGTGTTTAATAATGGCAAATAATCTATTATCCATATCTGGATAATAGTAATTTTGCACATTATTGTACTGTATGTGTTAGGGCGGAGGGGGGGTGGGAGGGGGGTGTCGCGTATTGATGTTTTTTAAATCTTTTTTTAATATACATGTGTTTTATAGTGTAGATGTGCAGGGGGTCTCCGGAGCTGAACCGCATTGGTTTCAGGTCCGAGGACCCCCTACTTCAGGAGATACAGGCCCCTTTATGGGGTGCCGGTATCCCCTGCACTTTCAAGCATCCGCGTCACGTGACCGGGACATTGAAATTCTGCAGGGGATACCAGCACCCCATAACGGGGCCTGTATCTCCTGAAGTAGGGGTCCTTGGACCTGAAACCAATGCTGTTCAGCTTCGGAGACCCCCTGCTCATGTACACTATTATTCAAATGTATTTATTTAGTGTCCGATCGCCTGTAACAGCCTTGCATGGAGATGCAGAGTCTCCATGCAAATGTCACAGACGGCTTATTTTTTCTATCAGCTATCGTGCGGGAAGTTTCAGTGCGCTAGCAGAGGGAAAAAACCTTGCACGCACGATAAGCCAATTTTGGGCACGTCCGATAGAAAATGGGCTGAGGGCCTTATTGAATCGCGCCGCCGGCTTCATTTTTTATCAGACGTGATAATTTTTTTCAGCCCGGCGCGAAAGCTCGGAGCTTAGTGCATAGCCCCCACTGTCTGCCATAATCTTCCCTCCCCCTGTTGGCGCCGGGATCCAACTTACGCCCGACCAGAGGAGGGAGCTGCAGTGTCCGCGGACCTCCCCCGAGGTAAGGTGTATGTGTGTAAGAGAGAGGTGTCTCTTACCTTCTGTGGAGCGGCCCTCCTCCAGCAACGTCATGTCATGGTGACCCCACGTCAAATGATGCGACGTCACATGGTGACTCGCTGCCATGACAACACAACGTTATAAGATGCCACAGCGCTGCACGGAGAGGGTTGCCCCGTGCGTTAGAGTATATAGTGATACAGTATATACGGAGTGACAGCATGATGGGAAGAGACACGGGTCATAGCGCCACACGCAGTAGAAGGACACATCATAGCCATCATTTGGGAGGGCTGCAAGAGCATCCAGACTTACTGTCCTGTCGGGCAAGTACTGGCAAGAGTGAATGCCGATTTCCTTAAGAATTAAATAGAGCTATTGTGTCCTACGTTATAAAGTGTGGTTATAGTCTTTGCACAATGTACAGTGGCAGAATAAAAATGATTTTCCCTGTACTGTATGATCCAAGTACCCTTTTGTTACACTGTATCTTCCCGTAAGAGCTGTCTGCGTCTTTTCTCTCTACCATGTTGCTAAGGAATGCTCCGGAAAACCTGACAACCGAAACCCATTTTGGGGACGTAGGATACAAATGATTCTGCCGCACCAAACAGTGTTAGTAACATCGGGCTGCATAGTGTAAGGGCCGGTGCAGTAATCAGAAAGAGGAGAGATTTGGGAGTGTGATGGTTTTCAGATTTACAAGCCCTGTACAGATCTGTGGTTATTCTCTGCCCCCGGACACTTTATATTGTCTGACATTTCGTTTCACCCGCGAGGTTCCTGGAGCACAATACTTAACTATGCTGGTGAGATAACATCTTTGCAAAAGCCAATAATAAAATAAAGGTTCAGTAAGCACGGCAGACTAGCTTAATGTAGTTATTGGTGCCTTAGCATTTCAGTCTTGATAACATTTGTTAAAGACAACATTGGGGTATATACATTAAAAGCGTGATATTCAGTACTCTCTTGCAGGTCGTAACGCAGGGGGGGCTCAACTCCAGTTCTCAATCCCCCCCAATAGGTCGGATACAGAGCCTCTGAATGAGTCACCTGTGTTGTAGCAGGGATTGATTGAACCACCTGTACTGAAGCAGGGACTGATTGAGCCACCTGTGCTGAAGCAGGGATATTCTGAAAACCTGACCTGTTGGGGAGGGGGGGGGGGTTTGGTGGGGGCTTGAGGACTGGAGTTGTGCACCCCCGCCTTAATGTGATATGGTTTTCACACTATATATATATATATATATATACAGTATATATATATAGCCATTTAAAGGTGCAGTTCCTCCCAGGGCTAAATTGAATAATTAACAGTGATACGTGAAAAGGATAAAATCTGGGTTATTTATGCATTATCCTAAATAAGGGGGATTTGCAAAAGAAGCACACAACCCCCCAAAAAAGAATTCACATGGGTGCACTACTAGGGGCTGTACTAAGACCTCACTTTTATTTATTAATTAACGAAACAATGGGAAAAACAATCAATATGAGAAGTATAAAGTTTTACCCAGGCAGCGAGCTCTTTCCAGGCAGAGAAGAATGTGTGAGATACATTTTTCACACCTTTATTCTCAGGGGATGGATGACCTGGCACTCAGGCAGATTATAAGCCGGCCACAGTGCTAGATCTGCAGATCTGCACCTGTATCCTTTCTTTACAGGGAATGTTCACCACATTGCTCTCTATGTCAAGGGTGCTCAACACCAGTCCTCGGCCGCCCCCCAACCCTCCCCCCAACGGGTCAGGTTTTCAGGATATCCCTGCTTCAGCACAGGTGGCTCGATCAATCTCTGCTTCAGCACTGGTGGTTCCATCAGTCCCTGCTTCAACACAGGTGGCTCAATTGGTTCCTGCTTCAGCACAGGTGGCTCATTCAGAGGCTCAGTCAAAGACTGAGCCGCTGATTGAGCCACCTTGGATATCCTGAAAACCTGACCTGTTGGGGGGGGCTTGAGGACTGGAGATGAGCCCCCCTGCTGTATGTTTTACAGATACCTCTATCTGACGGTGATGCAGAGGTGAGCAGCTAAATGGTGAACGGTTTGCTTTATACAACATAACAGGGAAGATGAAAGGGTCGCATCATGTAATCACTATGAGAAATAGAGATGGAAATATGATAGTCTTTGCAATACAGTAAAGGTACAAAGGGCATCAAAAAGGTGGAGGACGTGAATATTTTTCAGCGAAACGAGAGCACTAGAAAGAGGGGTCATGCTCCGAAGCGGGAGTACTAAAAAGGTAGTGGATTCACGGAGCAGTCTCCCAGCAGAGGGGGTGCATGGCAATTAAATTAAAAGGGATTAAATACTGATTGGAATAGATGCACACGTTTCCGAAATACGGTATGAAAAAAGACAGGGGACAAAAAGTCGCCAAAGTTTCACAGCACTAAAAATAAAAAAACAACTCTAGTTATCGGTGCCTGCGGTTTTTTACATATTTGAAAGACAGGACAGGTATTTTTTAGAAAATTAAAACTGAGTTTTATTGCTGACGAAGCGCGGGAGGAAGCAGCTGCAGTGCGTATCTGTATTTATAAATGTGTGGCGTATGAAGGATACAACCCGCTAAGTACTGTGTGTATATATGTGCCACTTATTACCAAGCTGTGCATTATGTGCAAGCGATTGTTAAGGTGAAGTCATATAAACGGATGTCTTTGTTTTGCTTTAGTGGTTCCATGGGGTGAGGGGTGGCTTGGTGGCTCGAGCCAAGAAGCGAAGATCTTAATGAATTTAAGATTAATTTAAGACAACGTGTGGCAGGCACCTCTGGCAGCAAAAAGGTTACAAAAAGGTGCTGGAGGTTAGGCCCGTCGACAGCTTTTTAGTGGGCAGAGTGTTAGACCTGGGCAGTGGTGGAGGGTATGGAGCGCCCCCCTGGCGGTTGGAAATGGAAGTTGGGCCCGAACTTCCTGCATCGGACGGACAAGCCCCGCAGAGCCGCCCACGACACTTATATCTAGGGTGACCAGATTTACCAAAGTAAAAACCGGGACATATTAAAAAACATATTTAGAAAACAAATGACATCACCCTTCTCCTTTATGTCTCACCGCCCGGCTCTGTCCCACCTTCTCTCACACACCCCATTCTCTCTCTCCCCCCATCCCTCCATTCTCTCTCCCTCCCCCATATCCCTCCATTCTCATTCCCCCCCCCCCCCACCCCTGCATTCTCATTCCACCCTTCCCATTATGTCTCTCTCCCCCATTCTCTGTGTCTCTCTCCCCCATTCTCTGTGTCTCTCTCTCCTCATTCTCTCTCTCTCTCCCCCATTCTCTGTCTCTCTCCCCCCATTCTCTGTGTCTCTCTCTCCATTCTCTGTGTCTCTCTCTCCCCTTATTCTCTGTGTCTCTCTCTCCCCCATTCTCTGTCTCTCTCCCCCATTCTCTGTGTGTCTCTCCCTCCCCTATTCTCTGTGTCTCTCTCGCTCCCCCATTCTCTGTGTTTCTCTCTCTCTCCCCATTCTCTGTCTCTCTCTCCCCCATTCTCTGTGTCTCTCCCCCCCCCATTCTCTGTGTGTCTCTCTCCACCCCATTCTATATCTCTTTCCCACCTATTCTCTGTGTCTCTCTCTCTCCCCCCCATTATCTGTGTATCTCTCTCCCCCATTCTCTGTGTCTCTCTCTCCCCCCCATTCTCTGTGTGTGTCTCTCTCCCCCATTCTCTGTGTGTCTCTCTCCCCCCATTCCCTGTCTGTCTCTCTCCCCCCATTCTCTGTGTGTCTCTCTCCCCCATTCTCTGTGTGCCTCTCCCCCATTATTTGTGTGTCTCTCTTCCCCCATTCTCTGTGTGTCTCTCTTCCCCCATTCTCTGTGTGTCTCCCCCCCCATTCTCTGTGTGTCTCTCTCCCTTATTCTCTGTCTCTCTCTCCCCCATTCTCTGTGTGTGTGTCTCTCTCTCTCCCCGATTATGTATCTCTCCCCATGCTGTATCTCTGTGTCTCTCTCTCTCCCCATGCTGTGTATCTGTGTCTATCTCTCCCCATGCTGTGTCTCTCCCCATTCAGTGTCTGCCTCTCTCCCCATGCTGTCTCTCTCCCCATGCTTTGTCTCTGTGTCTCTCTATCCCTATGCTGTGTCTCTGTGTGTCTCTCTCCCCATGCTGTGTGTCTCTCCCCATGCGGTGTCTGCCTCTCTCCATGCTGTTTCTCTCTCCCCCCATGCTGTGTCTCTGTGTCTCTCTCTCCCCATGCTGTGTCTCTGTGTCTCTCTCTGTCCCCATTCTGTGTTTCTCTCTCTCCCCATGCTGTGTGTCTCTCCCCATGCTGTGTCTGCCTCTCTCCATGCTGTGTCTCTCCCCCCCATGCTGTGTATCTGTGTGTCTCTCTCCCCATGCTGTGTGTCTCTCTCCCCATGCTGTGTCTGCCTCTCTCCCCATGCTGTGTCTGCCTCTCTCCCCATGCTGTGTCTGCCTCTCTCCCCATGCTGTGTCTCTCTCCCCATGCTGTGTCTATCTCCCCATGCTGTGTGTCTATCTCCCCATGCTGTGTGTCTCTCTCCCCATGCTGTGTGTCTATCTCCCCATGCTGTGTGTCTCTCTCCCCATGCTGTGTGTCTCTCTCCCCATGCTGTGTGTCTCTCTCCCCATGCTTTGTGTCTCTCTCCCCATGCTTTGTGTCTCTCTCCCCATGCTGTGTGTCTCTCTCCCCATTTTGTGTGTCTCTCTCCCCATGTTGTGTGTCTCTCTCCCCATGCTGTGTGTCTCTGTCCCCATGCTGTGTGTCTCTGTCCCCATGCTGTGTGTCTCTGTCCCCATGCTCTGTGTCTCTGTCCCCATGCTGTGTGTCTCTCTCCCCATGCTGTGTCTCTGTGTCTCTCTCTCCCCATGCTGTGTCTCTCTCTCCCCATGCTGTGTGTCTCTCCCCATTCTGTGTCTGCCTCTATCACCATGCTGCGTCTCTCTCCCAATGTTGTGTCTCTCTCCCCATGATGTGCCTCTCTCCACATGCTGTGTCTCTGTGTGTGTCTCTCTCTCTTCCCATGCCATCTCTCTCTCTCCCCCCCCCCCCATTGTGTGAGTGAGTGTCCCCCATTCTGGACCCTACCTGCATGGGAGGGGGGAGCCATCTTGAGCACAAGCAGCAGACACCGGAAGTTCTCACTGACACTTCCGGGTCTCACTGCTGGGGATCCACAGTCAGACCCGGCCTCCGCTCTCCTCCCTGCATTCTCTGCTCTCTGCTGCCCCCCTGCATTCTCTGCTCTCTGCTGCTCTTATGGTCACAAACGGGACATTTTAAAGAATGTCGGGCATCTGGGACAGGCCTTAAAAAAAACGGGACATCTGGTCACCCTACGTATACCGGCTATCCGCCACCCTCCCTCCCCTCTGTCGGTGACCCTGCTGGAAATGTTCACTTAGGCCTATATTCACTAAAGCATGCCGAGCCTTAGCACTCCTCAACTTCCATTAATTTCAATAGATGTTAGGGAATGCTAATATGTAACACACTTTAGTGATTATGGGCCCAAGAGTGTAAGATCAGGTCAAGCACAGAAGAAACATATAAGATGAAGAACCTGTCATCAGGCGATGCTACCAAGCGTCGGTGATTTTAGTTTTATGCTGAATTAAACACTCTGGTTGCCGGGCGCCTCCTGAAAACGGCAACCAGACATACATTAAATTCTGTTACTCCTGCTTCCCTTGTTAATTAAGCTCCGTACATTCGATGCAGATCTGTTTTTACTGAGGTTTACTCAACACAGAATTCGGGGAGAGCTTTACCGCAGACAAAATGGAAACCGCGACTGACCATCAAGGAAAATCTGGTACCTTTAATGTGTTCCCTGTCACAGCCCTAACTATTGCTAATGCTTCTTGTTGACATACCGTTAAGTGGCAGACAGGCAAATACTGCATAAGGTAGAAGAGTGCAGCATAGTTTGCCAGTTTTAAAGCAGCAGTCCAAGCTGCTGTTTTTTTATTTTATTTCCCCCCCCTTTAATATGTGCATGAATAAGATCCACACAATGATAAGTAATTGTCTAAGTTGCCGATTGATCCCTTCTCCTGTGATCGATCGGCAAAGATTCGTTTCAGGGGTTCACTAAATGGCTGTCAGTGCAGCAGAAGAGGACCAAAGATGGAAAGTTCTGTGGGGAAGATCATGTGACCAGGCAGTCACTAGATACAATTGGTGCACTGCTAGAGAGAGAGCATGGCTCAAAAAAGGGGTGTGCCAGAGCCTGTTTCAGAAGAGGAAGGGGATGTGACTTTATAAATGGTTGCTATAGAAACAAAAAATGCTTGTTTCTTTATAATACATAATTTTAATTCACAGGTTTTTTTTTCAAATGCTACAAGTATTCTCATAGTACAGTACTGATTTATTTAAAAAAAAATAAAAACACGTAGGATATTGCTTGGTCTGCAGCTTTTAGCCAAAACCCAACATTATAAATAGCCCCATTAACCCTCTTTTTAAAGTTGGTGTGAAGGGAACAGTTGTACTGTACATACACTGCATATGAATATGTAACCTGGAAAGGATACTTATACGGTACTTCTTACAGTGATACAGTAAGTTGTCATGAATTTGAGTGCCGTACAGATTGTATTTGTACCTGTTGACTACAAGATTAGCCAGCATGGAGCTGACAAGACAAGCCCACATGAAGAACCCTGTTTGATTGAAGTCTAACAATGCTTGGTGAGCTTGTTATATGATTTTACTTTTAAGAAGCAAAGCATCTGCCATGTGTCATATGAACATAGCGTTCTTCTTTTTTTTAATTGTTCGAATGCAGATAAAATGACATACAGAGAGGTACTGAAGCAGCAGTAAAGATCTGAGCTAGTCTTGTGCCTGTAGAACTGGATAAGACATTGATGTATTGCTGCGCTCTTTGTCTGCAAGCCATGATCTCATTTCATCACTCAAATAGAAAACTGAAGCTCTTGAGTGGTTTACCTTCTGTTCAAATATACAAAACTCCGCAGGACACATGAGGATATTTTTAAGGAGCCAACTTCTTCACTTCACAGAAGAATCACTCACAAGAAGTTAGCAAATACCAACAAAACACAACATCTTGTAACTCGTTTTGAGACTCCTAAGAGCTTTAGACCAAAATTCATCAACTTGTGATTTCCAACTCACAGAGAAACATCTTCAGGATAATAACGATATGATACACTTTGTGTGTCTTCATAAATGTCTACAGAATGTTTTATTTATTATTACATTGTATCAGTACCAAAACTTAAAGTTCTGATTAAACCTAGCAAGATGCTCCAGGATGTGTTTAGGGATTTTGTAACTATATGTACATATTCTGCATTATTAAAAAGATCAAAACCAAATACATGTCATTGAAGCAAAACTGAAAAATCCAAAATACCAGACTTGTTGCCTATCTTAAATCAATAGTCCCCTTTCAAGATAAGTGTCTTATACAAATCCATGGTTTGTGCTCATGGGAGTAATACATCAAAGACACATTATCCTCCATGACAGGTAATGCACAGTGATCTGCCATTGACTCTAGTGGCAGATAATGTGGGATAGCAATGCAATAACCAGTATCAGAGAGTAGTGAATCTCCATCATGGTATTATAGTATAGAATATTTAGGGCCGGTGAAAGGGTATTCGGCAACCATGGCGAACCTTCAGCCCTGTGCCCCCACCACCCCCCATCTGAACTTTCAGATTTTGTTTATGTCATAGCCCCATTCTCACTCCCACTCCTCCTCTCACCCCCTCCCACTCCTCCTCAATCACACCCTCTCCTCAATCACCTCCCCTTCTCTAACCCCCTCCTTCTCTTATACCACCTCCTCTCCCTTACCTGGCTTCAGTGGTCTGAGGAGGACGTCAGGTGGCAGGGGGAGAAGAGGATGGAGAATGGCGGCAGCTGAGGAGGAAGGCGGTGGTGGCGGGAGAAGGGGACTGAGGAGAAGGATGTCAGACGGTGGTGGGAGAAGAGGACTGAGGACTGTGGGAGCCGAGCAGGACAGCACAGGAGGATGGCTGGGGAGGAGCTGCTCTGTAGCAGTGGCTGACACCGGAAGTCAGTAAAACTTTCGGGTCGGACCGCTGGGGCGTACGCCTCCCCAGCCGTCCTCCTGTGCTGTCCTGCTCCGTTCCTATGGTCTTCAGTTCTCTTCTTCCACTGTTGCCTGACGTCCTCCTCTGCTGCCCTGCTCCGATCCTGCAGTCGTCGTCCTCTCCCAACGCCGGCCGCCTCCTCCACTCTCCTCTGTCCTCTTCTCCAGCTACCGTTCTACTCCTCCTCTTCCTCTGCTGCTGCCGCCCTATGCGACCGCCTAAGTCACGTAGTGGTAGCACCAGCCCTGAGAATAATGTGTATAATGGTTTCTGGCGGTTTCTGGCTCACTTGCTGTGAATGTTTCAGGGCAAGAAAAAGAGAGAGGAAAAATGTCAAATGTAATATTTACATTAAAATGAATGATTCATACATGTACCACGGTAAGAAGTATTTAGAACACACTGCCTTTTGTTTGCCTTCCTCTGGATCAATATACTGTAAGTACGGATATCGGATAAAGTATCTGTTGTCTAAATTTAGCTTAGGTTGAACTTGATGGACTTATGTCTTTTCTCCACCTTATCTACTATGTAACTATGTACCGATGTAACTATGTAACTGCCCAGGTAAAAAAAGAACAAAGGAAATTAAGGGGATTTGAGGCAAAAAATTGTAGATATTGCAAGGAAGCATATACTGTAGTGACTGGCGGGACCATTGAGAACTGCTGGAGTATATTTTCCATATGCTGTATGTTAAAGACACCTGGAAGGTCAGTGGGATCTCCGTTCTATCCTAGTTCGGCACTTCATATGAGGACACCAACTCATCTCAGCTTCATAAGAAAGCAACGTAAGACCAAGGTTTCATTCATTCCTCCTGAACAAACTTCCTCCAATTTCTAGGTGCACCGGAATCTCCTATGAAATAGAAGCAATGACCTATTGTCATGGGAGACCAGGACAATTACAACAGGGATCAGTGCACCAGGGATCAGTGCACCAGGGATCAGTATACAGGGATTAGTAAACCAGGGATAAGTATACCAGGGATTAGTACACCAGGGATCTGTGCACTAGGGATCAGTATACCAGAGATTAGTAAACCAGGGATCAGTGCACCAGGGATCAGTATACCAGGGATTAGTAAACCAGGGATCAGTGCACCAGGAATCAGTGCACCAGGAATCAGTGCACCAGGGATCAGTATACCAGGGATTAGTAAACCAGGGATCAGTGCACTAGGGATCAGTGCACTAGGGATCAGTATACCAGAGATTAGTAAACCAGGGATCAGTGCACCAGGAATCAGTGCACCAGGAATCAGTGCACCAGGGATCAGTATACCAGGGATTAGTAAACCAGGGATCAGTGCACTAGGGATCAGTGCACTAGGGATCAGTATACCAGGGATTAGTAAACCAGGGATCAGTGCACTAGGGATCAGTACACCAGGGATCAGTGCACCAGGGATCAGTACACCATCAGTGCACCAGGGATCAGTACACCAGGGATCAGTACACCAGGGATCAGTACACCCGGGATCAGTGCACCAGGGATCAGTACACCCGGGATCAGTGCACCAGGGATTAGTACACCATGAATCAGTGCACCAGGGATTAGTGCACCAGGGATCAGCGCACCAAGGATCAGCGCACCAGGGATGAGTACACCAGGGATCAGCGCACCAGGGATCAGTACACCAGGGATTAGTACTCCAGGGATCAGTACACCAGGACAATAACACCAGGGATCAGTACACCAGGGATCAGTGCACCAGGGATCAATATACTAGGGATCAGTGCACCAGGGATCAGTACACCAGGACAATTACACCAGGGATCAGTGCACCAGGGATTAGTACACTAGGGATCAGCGCACCAGGGATCAGTACACCAGGGATTAGTACTCCAGGGATCAGTACACCAGGACAATAACACCAGGGATCAGTACACCAGGGATTAGTACACCAGGGATCAGTGCACCAGGGATCAGTGCACCAGGGATCAATATACTAGGGATCAGTGCACCAGGGATCAGTACACCAGGACAATTACACAAGGGATCAGTGCACCAGGGATTAGTACACTAGGGATCAGTGCACTAGGGATCAGTGCACCAAGGATCAGTGCACCAGGGATCAGTACACTAGGGATCAGTGCACTAGGGATCAATGCACCAGGTATCAGTGCACGAGGGATCAGTGCACCAGGGCAATTACACCAGGGATCAGTGCACGAGGGATCAGTGCACCAGGGCAATTACACCAGGGATCAATGTACCAGGGATCAATATACTAGGGATCAGTGCACCAGGGACCAGTACACCAGGGATCAGTACACTAGGGATCAGTGCACCAGGGATCAGTGCACCAGGGATCAATATACTAGGGATCAGTCCATTAGGGATCAGTGCACCAGAGATCAGTGCACCAGAGATCAGTACACCAGGGTTCAGTGCACCAGGGATCAGTGCACAAGGGATCAGTACACCAGAGATCAGTGCACCAGGGATCAGTGCACACCAGGGATCAGTACACACCAGGGATCAGTACACCAGGGATCAGTGCACCAGGGATCAGTACACCAGGGATCAGTGCACCAGGGATCAGTACACCAGGGATCAGTGCACACCAGGGATCAGTACACTAGGGATCAGTACACTAGCCAGAATAGCAGAGTTGAACAAAAGTGAATTTATTGGAAAAAGTTTCCACAAACGTCCAGTAAAACACACTCACAAACTCACCCATCTGGGGTAACTGGGGTAACAACCTAAAGTCCTAGGTGTGGGGACATTAGTTCGGAAACTTACCCCATACACGTTCCCAACTTGCGCCGCTGTCCTCTGTAGTATGGGCAGCACTGCCTTGCTCTGCTGGCCAGCAGGTTTAAATTCCCTGCCGTTGCTTCACTCCAAACAACTCTGACCAATGAAGACCAAGTCCGGAATGACTCTCTTGAGGCTGGGGAGAAGGAGTATTTATACCACCTTCCCAAACAGGGAGATGCCAGCTAGTCTGGGTATGAACAATACCCACTGGTCAAACACACATTCACTTCAATGATCGCAGACGTAAAGAATTCCACTGTGAATTTTCCACAAAGAACATCGGCAGTGCGAACCGGGAATAGTCAAGTCTTTTTTTTATTTTATTATTTTTTATTTATATAAGAGTTAATTTTATTGATGACGTAAGTTTACTTTTTTTTTTTAAATACTTTTTAATTTTTTTAAATACTCTTGGCCTCTGCACACAGCCTGGTGGATGAGATTACTAGGGTTGAAGATGGGCCAGGAGCATGCTGATACAATCCCCTTCCACAAGCAAACAAAACATTTACAGCCCCAGGTCTTACAGCTTTCGTGCAGAGCAAGTCCACTCAGCAGGTGGTCAACCTCTACCAGTTCCTCAACAGTGGGCCTTATACCATCCCAGTGTCCAGCCCTACAATACCAAACCCTGATGTGATTACAGCTCCTTTTGATGAGAGAGTTATCCCCTGCAGGTCCCCACTCTTGAACAGAGCTGTACATCACTGCTTTACATACTTTACGGGGAACATATATAGGACGAGAGAGAGAGAGTTCTTTCATTTTATGCTTTTTCTTTTGTGGTTGGTTACCTATTGGAAGCAGCTTTGTCTCCTTATCATCTTGCTTGTTACACTTGTAGCCGTGTCCCCCTTGCCCACCCTTAACTCCGATGCGAGCACGGGGAAGGGGGAGGCTGCTGCGGCTGCCGGGCGCGTTGCAGAGAGGTGTCGGGTGCTGCCGGAATGGCAGGTGGACCCGGCCTAGGTGATTGCGGCATGCAGGAGATAGTGGAGGGGCAACCCGGTCGCCGGTATCCCGCGTCGGACGGAGAGATAGGGCGCCACCATCTTGAACACCATTGCGCATGCACGGGACCTGGCGCATGCATGGAAGGGAGTTGTTGTGGCAGCCATTGGATACAGGCTCTGCAGGGGAACTACGTATCCCAGGATCCCCTGGGTCACCCCGATCAGATGGGCAGTGTTAGCCAATAGGGCTGTTAGGATCTCCAGAGGGGATTTGGCTACATTTGGTGTGTTAGGAGCACAAGGTTGCAGTCGGAACCAGGACAGAGAGGGTGAAGGTAATGTCCAGGGAGCAGTGCTCCACTGGACTAGGCCAGATTTCCCCCAGGTCCAAGATAGATCCCCCGACTCACTGCAGATTGTGTATGCTGCAGGGAAAGGCCTTAGATAGGGACCCTTCCCCAGTAGTGTGTCAGTGAGAGACATCAGCAGCCGAACACCGCACATGAAAGTGAAGTGCAGCCTGCAGTCTGTGATCAAAGTAAGGCCACATCATCAGAGACTCTTTTAAAGGGGTACAATCCAGCTGAAGGCCCCTCCAGAGGCATCCACCTATGGATTAACACAGTAGAGGATCCGGTAGATTGTGGTGCGGGACCACATCGCGGATCCATGGAGTTCCTTACTTGTTGACCTGGTCTGCACTGAGACCAGGGAGGTATTATTCACGTGCACCAATGGCCCAACACACTGTGGGTAGCGCTATCCCTCACATGCTCTTTGGGGAGGGACTAGTTTGTGGACACTAAGGGGTTAAGTGCCCAGACACTCTAGTATTTTGGGGGTTCCCCCCGGGAGGTGTTAGTGTGTGGGTGCAGCCTTGCATGGCCGGGTTATGCTTGTCGTGTATTATACGTGTGCAGTAAATACTGATATAATATACCTGCGTGTAATTACTGTGTATATCGGTTCCGGTGAGGGGCTCCTCCCACTACGCTGGGATCCCTCGCCGGTGGAGGCGCTGCACCAAGGCGAACAGGTGATACCCCAGGCTCCCAGTGGCAAGGCTCAGACCTTCTGGTAGTGAAACCGGTGACAGCATCACTGGTAGTACCCGTAGATACAAGGAAAGGGGGCTACACACTTTATAGTTCAAATATTATTTCCTCCACTGTCACATCTTTATTCACCAATGTTTCGGACCCACAAACGGGACACCTCACCCTGAGGAAGGTCCCATTTGTGGGTCCGAAAAGTTGGTGATTTGTGTCTTTTCTACAATATACTGTATATTCTACAAATCTTAACCTGAATGCGGTCTGCTGATTCCCGTGCGAATGTTATCGTATGTTTATATATATATATATATATATACAAAGCTCTGATGAAGTTGTGCTAAGGTGTTTCAATCTCCATCTAATGCTGAGAATTGTCTCCACACTATGTGCTGGACTTCCAAGGAATATTCCAGTCAAGGGGGAATCCCAAACCAGTGCTGACAATTGCAGGTGGACGAATTTCTCAGGGCACCAACATCACTTCCGGTTTCCGGGTATACCGGGGGTGTCCAAACACCACGGCGGATGGTCGGAGCACGAGGGACACTGTGTGAGCCTGGACGGCTGTGACGGAGTTTGGGTAATCACTCATACATACTTGTTACGTACCGTTTGTGAGTGCAATGATTGCGGAGTTTTTACTCTTTTTATTAATTTATTCATACAATATTGCACTAGGAGGGTGCGCTTTCTCCTTGTGTATATATATATATATATATATATATATATATATATATATATATATATATATATATATATATATATATATATATATATATATATAACAAAAGAGGAGAGCGCAGATCAATAAAAAATGGGTTTTAATGAAAACAAGTTAAAAATGGCAACTCACAATGGTAGCTAGGACATGCCCATGTAGAACATGGGTACAGAGCCAGCAGAGGTATTTGTAGTGGAGAATCAGACCGGAAACAGGACATCGTGTCCAGATGATGACGCACTTCTGCTTCCGGTTAGGTTGCGATCAGACGTCCCATCAAAGCAGGTCTCCCAGGAAAATAAATCCATATTTAAGGTTCCACCGCTCACAGGGTCTCTTCACATGTGGACTGTTTATTCTGTGTGCCAGCAAGACGTGGATTTATTTTCCTGGGAGACCTGCTATATGCTTATACCTTGATAAAGCGCTTAGGCGTGAAACGCGTTGGTGTGGCGACACCATCGCTATCCTTTTTTAAACGACCAACAAATAACTTAATTTTTTTTTTTTTTTTTTATTTCAAACATTTTTATTGTTTTCTGACAGGGGTACATTCACATCACATGGTTGTTTATAGACAGTAAACTTAATTAACATATACATTTAAAAGTGAACAACCCGAAGCATCTCAAGGTTGATTGATCGAGAAGAGGCGATATGCCCCTAGTATTTTGTAACCTCCTATGCATTTAGATTCTACTATGTAGATCCCGTCCGGGAGAATTAACAGTTTTAGGAGGATCTTAGATCAAACCCCTTATATTAGTACTGTAAAGGATAGGCAGAGAGAGAGAGGGGGAGAAGAGAGAAGAACAGAAGAAGGGGGGAGAGAGGGGATAGGAACGGGGAGAGCTAAGGGAAGGGGTGTAGTTGTCCTCCCCTCCACCTTGTCAAAAGACCCTGAGTAGACATGAACTCCCCCTTAGAGGGGTTAGTGGTCTAATGCAGAGTCCAAGTGAAGCATCTATATCTCATTTTTAATCTCTTTAATTATAAGGCCACTGTGCCCAAACTTTCTCATATTGTACTATATTCTGTTTCAGGAGCGCCGATAGGTATTCCATAAGCTTGACCTCGCTTACCTTGCGAAGGACCATTTGCTTAGAAGGGGGTTTAATCTTTTTCCAATTAGCTGCTATTGAGCAGCGAGCCGCAGTCAGGATGAACGAGGCCAGTTTTTTAAGAGGGACAGAGATATCTTCGATGGGGGGAAGTATGACACTTTCTCCTAACAATTTCCCAAACATCCAAATTTGAAGGTCCAACGTCTTTTGAAAAGATGTGTATGGTGGGCACATACCGGAAGGGTCTGATCTCAGAGATTTACGCGGGGCTAGCACGGTCCAGGAGTCCCGTCAACCACAATTATATGTTGAAATGGGCTGAAGACCTCAATCTTGATATAGACAGAGATGAATGGGAGGATATTTGGGAAGCAGCAGCCAAAACTTCTATTTGCACTACTACTAAGGAAAATATATATAAGATTCTATTTCAATGGTACTTAATCCCGAGTAGGCTGAGCCGGATCTTCCCTGGCCTGTCTGACCTCTGTTGGAGGGGGTGCGGCCAGAGAGGAGATCTGGTGCATATATGGTGGACATGCCCAAAGATCCAGACTTTCTGGAATATGATATGCTCATTGGTTGAGAAGACGGTAGGAGTTGAGGTCCGGATGGACCCGCTGATATGCCTACTCGCGAAACCCATCGAAGATATCTCGGTCCCTCTCAAATAACTTAATTTTTATGGAATACGCACTTTCCCTTATTTTTTCTTAGCCATTGATGTCCGTGAATAGTGCCCTGTTATCTCTTCCTCTCTTTATCTTCAATCTACCACAACGGAGGCACACCAAGAACCTTTGGAACCACACACATACACGGGGACGTTGCAACATACCAGTGAGTTAGTTTGCTTCATGTGTTCCCAGTTTATCATTGGACTTTAGGTATGTTATGGGTGATTTCACATGCTACAATTTCTGGACTGTCTTTATACAGTACATTACCTTCACTTTCACTGTGTTAGGTCACAGAACCAGTATGCCACACAGAGTACCTGTCCATTATCTTATGAATATACTCCCAAGGTTTGCTATATGAGCGCATCCTTTCATATATTATTTCTAGTGTCTGTCCATTGGTCTTTAGCACCATGCAAGTTCTTTATTGTGTTCCATTGTGAGTAGCCATTTTTACCTTGTTTTCATTAAAACCCATTTCTTATTGATCTGCGCTTTGGAGCTTGCGCTCTCCTCTTTTGTTTTTTAGGTTAATAAGGAGGTGTTTGTATCCTGTGGAGAGCTGCACAGAGTTCCAGCACATCTATTTCTCTTTTAGGGATTTTATATTCGTTTTAGTATTTTTTAGTTTTATTCTTGGCATTTTTGTTCCCATTGTGTTTTCCTCTGTATTTTCCCTTCCCCTTCCCTTGTCTTTCCCTCCCTGTTTTCTCCCTTTGTGGCTATCTTTGTTTTTCACCCTTACCCTTTTTCCACTGTTGGATCAATTTATCATCTGCCTATAGGCGCTGTAAATATTATATACTGTATATATATATATATATATATATATATATATAAAGATAACAGCAGGCACTTCAAAGGCTCCAAAGAAATAGGTGCTTGTTCAACAAAAATAACAGGAAACCAGGTGTCCCACCAAGGAGACAAAAAACAGCACTCAAGGTATAATACACTTTTATATACCTTGAGTGCTGTTTTTTGTCTCCTTGGTGGGACACCTGGTTTCATATATATATATATATATATATATATATATATATATATATATATATATATATATATATAGCAAATGTAAATATACTGTATGCTCATTTGCATGTCTTAGGCAGGTCTGCAACCCCGCCTGCCTAAAACATGCAAATGAGCATACAGTATATTTACATTTGCTATATGCTTTGCTGTGGGGGTTTTTTGTAACTTTTTTTACTCACCATAACTTAACTCAGTATAGTATATATATATATATATATATATATATATATATATATATATATATATATATATATATATATATATCCCTGGTTGGTTTTTGGCATCAGTATGCCCTCCTCCTGGCAGTAAGCCCTAGTAAAAGCAGGCTTGCCATGAGTAATCATGGGTTTTCCACGCTTCCATGCAGCCTCAGTGAGTCACAGAGAAGGCGGTGCAACTAAGCCTTGTGTTCAATCAGGGGCACGGGGGTGGTTCCTGATTTGCCTGTACTTAATGAGGTGCACTTCCTGATTTAATCAGTTTTGCCTCTACCTTTAAGAGAGGCTAGTCTACCCAGAACACTTGTGCAGGGCTCTGCCAATCTGTGGCCCTCCCTTAGGGGAGTGGAGGGACACTATTCCCCTTACTCCACCAGAGAGTAAGGGAAGAGCGAGGACTACTCCTGATGCCCTTGGCTGGGAGTGAAGGTCCAGGGACATCCTGAGGGTGAAGGCCCTATGCTCTGTGTGCTGTTGCTGTACCCTTGAAGTTTGCTAATAAAGTGTTGCTGTTCCACCATACCTTCTTGCCTCAGACTGAAATCTATCAGGAGAAGAGCAAAGAAACTCTCCTGCAGGGATTTCTCCCCTCATCCCAGGGGGCTGCAAGAGATGGGGGGCACTGTCACTGTGAGTACGGATCAGTTTATGCCCCAGAAGCCTGTTCTGACATCCCCTACCATCATGCAGGAGACTCAGAACTACTGTAAGCCAGCAGGTATGCACCACACTCTAATTTCCCAGAGGGGAGGGGGGGGGGACATGGGTTATATAAATATATACACAAACAAACACACACACACAGACACACACACACACACACACCTTTTTCCAACCTTACAAAATCCTGTAGTTGAATTTGTATTCCTAAATGATGATGCAAAATATGATTGCCTTTAATAAGACCCCTATGGTACATGTTGAAAAGTTACTTTTTGCTTATTAGATAATAATACTTTATTTTTCAGTTCACCTTTTTTATTACTCCTGGAGTCCTAATTTAGCTACAGTTTTGTTATTTGGGGAGGTGTCCCAGCTAGTAGCAGGCTTTGTGGTGCTAGTCCTGCAGCTGTTGTGGGTTGTTGAGCATCTTATTGTTGCCTGACAGCTAACCCACCCGCTGCTTTCCAAGCTCACCTGGGAGATGGGAATGCCTCCAGGAATTCTGGGGGAGTTTCAAAATGCACAGCTCTAGAACACATGCATAGTGTCTACCGCAGTGTTTCCCAACCCGGGTTCCGCGGCACCCTGGGGTGAGAGGATCAAAAGGATGCTGTGGGATTTCCCTGTTCCCCAAGGTGCAGGGAGGAAGCTGGGCTGCTGCTGGGGGGCTGGGCAGTTTCCTCCACCCTGAATGCCTGCATTATCCAGCAGCAGCCAATCAGCAGGTGTGAAAACTTCAGGAGCCTGCGGGTGTGGCCAAGCAGAGGAGGAAGCAGGATGGAGCGAGAGGTGTGTGTGTATTATGTTGTGTGTGTCTGTATTCTTTCGTGTTGTATATTTGTCCTGTTGTGTGTGTCCTGTCGTTATTTGTGTGTATTTGTCCTGGTGTGTGTGCATTTGTTCTGTCCTGTGTCTATTTGTCCTGTTCTATTCTGTGACAGCCTCTGCCCTCTCTGTCTCCTGTGACTCTCTGTCTCTGTCCTGTCCCTTCTGTGATTTACTGTCCTGTTATGGGGGTGCCATAGGACTGAGCACTGTGATTAGGGGTGCCTCCAGGAAAAAAAAGTTAAAAACCACTGGTCTGGTGGATCTGTGATTCCTTCAGCTGGAAAATAGCCAGAAGTGCCCAAAAAAGCCCAATCGTGTGAAAATCACTGCACTTTGTTTTATTTATGTAGCACCAGCTATTGTACACAATGCTTCAATGAGATATAATACAGGGAATAATGTTATAAATACTGTAAGTGCATAATGCACAAAACTAAACATCGGGGGATTGGCGCTCCTGTCCCGGTGAGCTTCCAATCTAATTGGTGTATTGTTAGACATACAGAGAATAAAAGGAGTTGTTCCCTTTATAACCTAACTTTTCCGTGCATGCTGAGAAACCCCACGGGAGAAAGTATGAGGAGTTTGCTCTAACATCTCATGAGCTTTCTCTCCAGGGCCCATATTTGCTAAAGGGTGTTAAGCTTTAGCACAACCTAACTCCCAATTCAGATGAATGGGAATTAGGACGTTCTAAAACTTAGCACCCTTTAGTGAATATGGGCCTAGTTCTGTATAGTTTTGTAGACCATCAAAAGTGTTGTGATGCAGAGCTACTTTCCTGTGAAGAGCAGGACTGGTTTTGGTTGTCCCAGCACATACAAGAAGCTCCGAAGTGCACACAAATCCATCACTTTCTCCTGTCAACTCCCTCAGCAACCTCATGCATCACAAAGCAAGGGAAGGAAGGGAGAGTTTCTTGCAATTGGACCTCGACCTTCTTAATTTGCCTCTGGGGTATTTCAGCTCATAATACTTATATGAGTGTGTATAACCAATGGGGAAATACATTTACAATGCAGCTAATTTATTTCTAAGCCTAATGTCTACTTACAGTATGTTATTTGTATTGATTCATACACTGTAAATCACATGATATCCATTGCAGAATAGCTCACTCATTGGTTTTTAATATTTTACCAGGGCATTAAAGTCAGTGCTGTTAAGATGAAGTACTGTGTACATGCTTTTTCAAAACTGACCTAAGACTATGGCCAGATGCCTAATGCCACGTGTGCATTTAGATATATAGATATATATGTCCCACAATGTGTCATTTTCAGTTTAGGCTTCTATATAAACCAACCCTATTTCAAAACCTGAATGGATTTCTCAGGAGCCAGGTAACATCCCTGAAACACTGTGTCTAAATAAACCACTAGACTTCTTAGTTCTGCTTGGGAAGATAACATACTATAACAAGCAGCAAGAATATTTGAAAGGGAATTTAGAGATCTGAAATATTAGTTATACAGTGACATAGTAAAGCAACCAGGTGTTTATAGCGCAAATGAAAAGTGAATATAAAAGGTGAATTATATGTGTAATAAGCCCAGTGAATAAATTAATTAATTAAACACTGATATCACATGTGTACTGGAACAGGATCCTCTGAAGTGGATGCTTCTCAGAAACCTCATATGAAGAAAAAGCACAAGTACAGCAGCATAGTGCATTAACTCTTTACTTCCAATAGACAAACAACACAAAGGGGAAAGAAGCAACTCACACTGTCCCAGCTGGAAAAAAGCAGAGAGTGACTTCGGGCGCACTTCAACCCCACTGAAGACTTGGCCACTCTTCGTGGTGTGGGTATTCGTACACAGGCTTCCCCAGGTCTGCGTCTCTCACCCGCAGTGTTTCCGGGGATGCTCCACGTAAGCCATCGCATTAGCCGGTCAGAGTACCAGTGGAGTAGCAAACTGCTACGGTGGCCTCAGAAGTCCAAAATGCCCAACGCGTTTCGTCCGTGTTTTGACTTCTTCTGGGGTTATGCAATGAGTCTCTCTGCAGCCTATCTTGTACACTGCATCATCACCGTTTGAATGGTTCAGCTGTTTGTTCTTAATGTCTAATCCAATGGCTATTTGTCTTGTATTAACTGGATCACAATCCAGCTCTAGGCCATTAGAATGAACACACCTGAATATTCTCTCATTGAATGATGTAGTCATATATAACATTGTTTTAAGAAGCTAATGAACTTGACATAGTTTTATACATTGGTACTTAAAATCCACAAAAACATTTATTTCCCCAATTTAAACATAATAAATGAAAAACAATAATACATTACATTTAAAAAAAAACGAAATAAACCCCTACATAAACAATTCCTTTTAATATCATTTGAACAGCTAAAAGGCAAGAAGCGAAAACTTTTATTTCAAAATTAAGGTGATTCGACAAATCCACAGATATGTGACTCTGGACAGTTCAATGATCCCAATATTAAACCTTTTGGCTATAAACACCTGGTTGCTTTGTAATTGTTGGTTTGGGACACCGCTGGTGTTTGAGCAGCATTTGATTTTGTCTTTATTCACATATATCAATTTTACTTGTTTGTGCCTTATTATTGTTCACTCATACAGTGACATAGCAAAGCAATATCCAACTTGAACTAGTCCGACCTCATCAAAGTGTGGATCTTAAAGCTTAACATGCATAGGAAAGATCAAGTATGGATATTTAAGTAATAATCCCTGAAGAACAGGGCATTACTGGCCAATAATGCCCTGGCTGGAAGAGTTGAAGGCCCGAGGCGAAGCCGAGGGACTTTAACCCAGCCAGGGCATTATTGGCCAGTAATGCCCTATTCTGAGGGGATTATTACTATTATAGGCTAAATGTAGACTTATTTCATAAATAATAGACACTTTTGTATAGTTAAATAGATTTTTTTATTAAAATAAAATGGTAAATACATGAAACCACCTCTATATACTCTTACACTGCAGATATCTATATCCACACACTGCCGCCTCCTCTGTGTACACACACACACACACACAGCAGCTCACATACAAACTGCTGCTACACACACACACACACACACACACACACACACACACACACACACACCGCAGTGCCTCTACACACATACACACACACTGGAGCTCTAGACACACAACACCTCCTCTACACTCACTACACAGCACCTCTACACACTCAGCAGCAGCTCTACACACACAGCAGCTCTACACACACACAAAAACTCTGCTGCTACACACACATGCTACACCCATAAATACTGCTACTGACACACACTGACACACACACACACACACACACACACACACACACACACACACACACACACACACACACACACACACACACAGTAGCTCTATATACACACACATCAGCTCTACACTCACACAAACTACTGCTACACATACAACAGCACAACACACACACACTGCAGCCTCAATAAAAAATGCAACCACTTACTAAACTTTGCACTCTCCCCCCCAGTTCTACACACAACACAGCACAACACAGCACCTCTACACCCCCCCCCCCCACACGCACACAACACTGCACCTCTACACCCCCACACCCCCACACACAACACTGCACCTCTATACACAACACACTTACTTCTTTGCAGTCTCTCTCTTCTCCCCCCCCCCGCCCTCCAATTCAACTAAGGGGGGAAGATAGGTGTATGGGGGGAAGAGAGGTGAAAGAGAAGTGAAGGAGGGGGGGAAGAGAGAAGTGGTGGAGGGGAGAGAGAAGTGTTGGAGGTGAGAGGTGAGGGGGTAGAGAGGTGAGGGGGGAGAGAGGTGAGGGGAGGGAAGAGATGTGAGGGGGGAAGAATGAATAATGCCCGGAATTCTGACCAATCAGTGGGCAGGGATTTCAGTAATGCCCGGAATTTTACAGCTTTAGCCTATAATATATATTAAAGCCTTAGACAAAGTTTTTAATGCTGTTCCACTCATGGAGGTGGTATGCAGGGCCACAGACAGCTTTCCCTGAGCAACCCCCCCTAGTGTTTGTGGCCTTGCAAGACCCTCCCCCCTCTCTCATATTCCATCTCTTCCTCTCTCACTCAACTCTCTCCCTCACGCCCCCACCTCTTTGTCTTGCTCTTCCTCATGCCCCATCTCTCTCTGTCCCTCCACCTCTCTCCCTCAAGCCCCCACCTCTCTCTCCCTCAGGCCCCACCGCTCTCTCTCCTGCCCCCACCGCTCTCCCTCATGCCTTCACCTCTCTCCCTCATGACCCCAACCCCTCTCTCTCCCTCATGCCCCCACCTCTCTCTCCACTCTCCCAACTCTCTCTTCCACACCCCCACCCCCCTTCCCACAATACAAAACAGTATTGGTCCTGACTTCTGTGCGGGCCCAACATCTGGCCCACACGTGAAGGCGGGGCCTGCACAGGAGACCGGGACCACTGCTGGTGGGAGAGCGAGGCCCACTGCAGCTGGGGGAGAGCTGGGGCCTGGCAGCCAGATGTGAATGTTGGGCCCTACTTCTGGCAGTAATCCCGACTCTCCCCCCCCCCCCATGTCGACGGCCATGGTGGTATGGTCCAAACTGCTATGGCAGCAAAAATGGAACAAAAACAGCATCAGCATTATTATAGCAATAATTACCTTCTGTATCGGTTTGCGGTTGTTTGTCCTTATTTGTATGGCATTCAGTTTATGCAATTTACTTTGTACCGCACTGCGGAATATGTAGGCGCTTTACAAATAACCGATAACAATATAAAAAAATTCACATTGAAAGCAATTGAGATATTGGGATTATAAATCTTAAATCGTTAGTTTGCTCTTGTTTTTCCTTGGTTTTGTACCTGGGAGCCCAGAGCCATGGTGCATATTTGATTCTCGGGTACAGAGGAAAAGGGCCAAAAATAGAAACGTAATTAGTTTTACATCTCCCTCCTACTGACATGGGCTAAAACTCAACTCCACACTCAGACTGATCCCAAACAGGCTCACACAACATAAACAATACCTTTTAGAGGAGAAATAGAGGACTTAAAAAATGGTAGATTTCATAAAAACATGGATTAGTCCCCTAGAATATCCAAACGACAACAGTGCTGCAAAGCGAACAATATGAAGAAGGAGTAAGGAACGGCTTCTTACAGTTGATGCAATTTTGATTAAAAAAAAAACTGTTGTATTGTTTTAAAACACACTTCTAATTGTGCTGATATATAGGGATCTATTTACTAAAGTGTCCATGCTGCAAAAGTAGGGGAAATTAAAACAGCACCATATGTAGTTAAAAAAAAAAGAATCCCATTCCAAGTGGAGTTTTCTTTTGCAATCTAGGTAAATGGTAACCAACACCAGTACTCAAGGGCTATCAACAGGTCAGGTTTTCAGGATATCCCTGCTTCAGCACAGTGCAGCCGAAGACTGAGCCACAGATTGAGCCACCTGTCCTGAAGCAGGAATACCCTGAAAACCTGACCTGTTGGTAGCTCTTGACTACTGGAGTTAGCCACCCATGATCTAAGCACAATTCCCATTTGTTTTGCCATCATTTTGGAGCCAAAAGTCTTTATTAAGTTCCCTTACACACAGTCCAATGTTTTATAATGCATCGTCCGTCAATCCGAACAGAAATCCACACTCTGTAAAATGTCCACACATGAATTGTCCCTTCTTGACACCCGTAGCACTAGATTCTCAACTGTTTCCTATTCCTTTGTGGTTTGGGATGGATTTCCCGCTGTGTTATTGGACAGCCTGGGGAAGCTTGAATGAGTATGAAGATCGCCAGCACTCCTGAAGCCAGAAACGATGAGCTGTGGCCATGAGCTGAAGAATGAACAGCAGATCAAGAAAAAAAATATATTTATTTTTTTAATGGATTAAAGGAGCAATCCACCCTAACTAGCCTCTGTTTGTGTTTAAAGGATTGGAACCATTGGATTCCCCGTAGCTGAACCACATTATTTTTTATCTCTGGGGACCCTTCAGTTCTCGAGATACTTACTGCTGAAGTTGCCCATAATAATTCCTGGTTTTTAAAGGGAATTTAAGTTGCTTTTCCATTTGGAGCCGCCACTGATGATGTGGAAGTTTCCTATTGGCCCAAGACTTGGCGTCATTTTGTTTCATCTAAGGGAGATTTAAACCCAGTAACTTAACCGTTATGTATTTCAGGAACCGGCTGACAGCTGAAAATAACAGCATATGGCTCAGGAGGTCCCTTGGTTCCAACCCTGTAAATAAAATGGGGTCTAAAAAAAATAAACCAGTAGGAGGAGTTGTTCTTTTAAATGCTTGTGCATGTCTGAATGAATATCGTCATGCCTCATTCTGGATTACGGAGCAAGGCATAGACGCATAAGAGTTATTAGATGGAGGAGAGGACAGTGGTCATTAATATGTTTTGGGAGTAGTTAGTTAGCATAGTTATACAATTGTGTATGAGGTGCACATTACAGGACTTATTTACTGAAGTCTCCAGGCCTCGAACCTTGGGTACTAAAAAAAAAAGGTCACCAGGTTTATTAAAAGAAAAACTCCATTCGCTTTCAATGGATTACTTTTCTTTATTAAATATGGCGCAGATTTCTGCACTGGTTTTGCCACCGTTTTGAAACCGGTGAGACTTTAGTAAATAGACCTCAGAGTAGCAAATAAAAATCCCTCAATGACTGTGCCGGGAGGACTGGACTACAGGTATACAGCCATTACAGGCATACCCCGCATTAACGTACGCAATGGGACCGGAGCATGTATGTAAAGCGAAAATGTACTTAAAGTGAAGCACTGCCTTTTCCCCACTTATCGATGCATGTACTGTACTGCAATCGTCATATACGTGCATAACTGATGTAAATAACGCATTTGTAACAGGCTCTATAGTCTCCCCGCTTGCGCACAGCTTTGGTACAGGTAGGGAGCCGGTATTGCTGTTCAGGACGTGATGACAGGCGCATGCGTGAGCTGCCGTTTGCCTATTGGGCGATATGTACTTACTCGCGAGTGTACTTAAAGTGAGTGTCCTTAAAGCGGGGTATGCCTGTATTGAAGGAATTTCTGCTCATCACCGTAGCTTGATGATCAATATTTTGCTGTTTTATTCACCTTTTTGTCCTCAAAAAAATATATGATCACTGAAACATTTCTCCGTAAATTGTATTAAAAATCACACAGAGAAAAAAAGGGCAGGCTAAAAAGTGCGGACTACAATATCAATGTCCATAAAACGTGTAAAAAATATAAAAAAAACGCTTTAATCTAAATAAAAGTATCTAAAAAAATATAAAAAATCATGAGAAGGAATGAGTAACACTTTTTGAAACCAAATGGAGCCAGAGTATTATCGACCCCAGTCATAGACCTGCAGTAATGCCACCACGTCGGTATGGGATTCAAACTACAACCATGTGCTAGACCAAGTCATATACACAAATCTCCCCGCACCATAGAGAAATCCAGTCAGTTAATATTGATCTCTCAAAATCAAAAACATCCATAGTAAAATGAGTAGAATTTCACTAGAGGAGCTGTTAGAAAGTTCACGACAAATGAACCGGATGGGCGCCCTGACAAAGGATTGGGGCAAAACCCACTACAGCCATGTTTTCACACACTACACCATACGACCAGACTGAATGGCGACCCAATGAACTAAGAGAGGACTGTATAAATGTAAGGGTTCCAGTCCAGGCTTTGGCTGGAACCCGTCCTTACCTGGCTGCTGTGGACATTTTGATTACTGGCAGCCTGCTATATTGGCTGCACCTGTTCAAGGACTTTAATAGCAGCCAGTGACTTCCATCCCCTGCCTGAGCATTGCATATTATCCCCTTTGTTGCTGGCCACCTTGGGTTCTAGTTACTGAGCCTTCCCTGTTTCTGAAGCTAGCCTGTTGCTGAGCTATCCCTGTAGCTTCCCTGTTCTGGAGGCTAGCCTGTTCATTTGGAATCCCTGTTGCTGACCCCAGATAATTGACCGTGACCCCGACCTCGCTGACTGTCACCTGCCCTGACCCTTTGCCTGCTGCCTGGACTTTGCACCCCTCCCGCCAGCCCTGACCTCCTGCCTGCTTACTGACTACGGATACTCTAACAGGACTCTGTCCCTGTGCTCTGGTCGGTTAATTTGCACACCTACCTGAGCCCTGCAGGTCTGCTTCCTGATCAGAGACGAGCACCGTCGCAATAAGCATGAGGCCAGACAGAAGCATACTGAGCCAGAAGGGGACTGATGAAACCCATCTACTGTATATCCATAAACAAAGGAGGCTGTGGTTATGCGCTCAGAAACTAAACCCTTAAGAGGTGAAGGTAGGTGAATAGGAGGTGCGTTTAAGGGAGATATACTGCAGACAGGGAGTTGCCAAAGGTTTTGACTTATAGGTGTACCTGATCTGCGTGCTCGACAAGGGGTAATTATACACTGAGATTATATTCTACCACAATGCATGACATGAACAACACAATAAAACCTTTGTCACGGTGATATGGGTAAATAATAAGTAATCAGCAAACCTTCATATAATTCCTAACTGAGCATAAGTCAAAAATGATTACTCCAATTTGATTATGGTAGGTGGTCAATGGAAAATGCTAATGCTAATGCATGGAACAATGAGCGAAAAAAATAGTCCAGTCCCGTATAAAGTCACTTGCAGTGGTTGCAGCCCCAATAAAGGGATAACCAATCCTCCAAAGGAACCCCAAAAAGAACAAAAAAAAAAGAGGGGTGCAAGAGATGCAAGCAAATACTTTAAATAATAAAAACAATATTATCACATTAATCAATAAATAATGATAAAACAGCATTGACTGTTAAAGCCCAATTCAGGGGGATCTGTAGTCCCATGTCACTCTCCTGGGTTTTCACAACATAAAGTATTTGCATCACTTGCACCCCCCTTTTCTTGTTCTTGTTACTGCATATCCATGGACGGACCTGATTTGAGTGATAACACGAGTCCTCCTGGACGATGAGGAAGATGCAGTGATACTGTCCTTATCTACCTGGTCCCATCTTGTTTGTCTATCTTGCACTTTCCGGCTGTTGAGCCACACTTGTCTCTTCTATAGAGTGGTAATATAGATGTTCCCTTGCGCCCCACTTTTTGCTTATTGGATACAACCTGTACTGTACCGGGTGCATCACACAAGGGAGGTTTGAGGTGACAATCTATGTGACACTAAATACTAGCAAGGCTTTGGCTGTCACAATTAATATTGGTTTAAAGACAATTCCGTACTCCATCAAGAAAGGCTGCTTTAAACCGTCCAAATCTATATTAGTTAGGTAATTGTTTGGGAATATTGGATTTCACATTAACCCTTCCAGCAGCGCAGTGTCAGTGCCAAGGACATACGTGTTTTTGCAAGCAAAGGCATTGACCTACAGATGATAAACGGAGATCAGACAGTTGCAGTACAAGGATGGGAGCTTTAATAATGGCATGAAAGTTTGAAGGGGGCCAATCGTGTTTGGTAAACAGGGATGGGAAAGAAATAGTGTACAGTATAGCAGGGTAGGAACAAGAAAGATGCAGTGCATAGTGATATATGCTGGGGAGACCAAGATGATAAAAGAGGCTGAAGGATTTCAGATGGGGGCATAAATACAACACCCAGTGGATGTAAAGCACCAAAGAAGGCAATGAGGCATGTTGAGGTTGCATGGGACTTGTGGTGGGGAGGCAGAAAGATGGGGAGTAGGATGATTGATATGAAAGGGCACGGGATAGCAAAGGATGATATAGAGCGACAGAGGATAATGTAATAGCAAAAGGAATACGGGAAGGAGCCAGAGAGTGCTTTATGTTTGCACAGGAAAGGGATAATGGGATCCTGGGCAGACAGGCAGAATGATAGATTACAGATAAGGGGAAGGTATAAAGTGGAAATAAAACTGTGAATGAGGAAGCCTGACTGCAGACACGAGCATGAGAGCTGTCCTGACATGGGCGGCACAATGTCATTCACACTATACTATGTTGGAAACCCAACTTGTAATGACTGAAATAAATGACACATTGTTCCTGACAAGTCAGGGTTAAAAGGGGGGATACGGATCCCTGATAGTAGAAAGTAGTTGAGATAACGA
This sequence comes from Ascaphus truei, assembly GCF_040206685.1. Classification (NCBI taxonomy): domain Eukaryota; kingdom Metazoa; phylum Chordata; class Amphibia; order Anura; family Ascaphidae; genus Ascaphus; species Ascaphus truei. The sequence goes on from NC_134487.1 coordinate 12,592,266, forward strand.
GGGCTGGCCCCACACCTGATACTTGTTAGGACGGTAGTTGTGATACTGGTACTCCTGGTGGCATCGGCATGTAGGGTGAGCATTGGGAAGTAATAGGTACAGTCCCGTCTAGGACCAAAGTGCACTCAGACCGGGGGCATATTTAATTGGTTTGATACAAGTGATTGATGCATTTCAAACAACAGTAATTAACTATAGGTATATTTAACTATTTTTTTAAATGTTAACAATTCCAGATAATTGTTTTGAGTGGGAGAGATCTTACAATTTTTTATCTAAGTTTCGTGACACGTATACTGTGATGACGTATCAAAGTGTGCTCCTTTGTGCATCATTATTCCTCTGAGTAAAACAAACGGCAACATTTAAGATGGTGTAACACTGGCTTCAAGAATGATGCTAAAACTCTTAACTCAAGCCCTCATTCTCTCCTGTCTGGACTATTGTAACCTCCTGCTGTCTCACTTTTAAAGCTTTACACTCTTCTCCCCTCCTTACATCTCCGCCCTAATTTCTCGCTATGCACCATCTCGACTCTTGTGTTCTGCTCAAGGAGCGGCTCAGTGAGTAAAGACACTGGGGGTCATGCACTAAGCAGTGATAAGTGGGTTTTCTGGGTGCTATGCACAAAGCAGTGATAAGTGGGTTTTCTGGGTGCTATGCACAAAGCAGTGATAAGTCTTTTAAGTGAGATACATGCCTTTATAGCGTGATACTGCCTGTTGTGAGATTCACAAAGCAGTGATAACACTGCAGTATCGTGCTATAATGGCATTTTTTCCCACTTAAAAGCACTTATCACTGCTTTGTGAATCTCATAGCAGACAGTATCACGCTATAAAGGCCTTTATCTCACTTAAAAGACTTATCACTGTTTTGTGAATCTCCCAGCAGGCAATATCACGCTATAATGGCATTTTATCTCACTTAAAAGCACTTATCACTGCTTAGTGCATGACCCCCACTGACTCTGGCACTGAGGGGGTTATGCACTAAGCAGTGATAAGTGCTTTTAAGTGAGATAAAAAGCCATTATAGCGTGATACTGCCTTCTGTGAGATTCACAAAGCAGTGATAAGTGCTTTTAAGTAGCCATTATAGCAGGTTACTGCACTGTTATCACTGCTTTGTGAATCTCACAGCAGGCAGAATCATGCTATAAAGGCAGTTATCTCACTTAAAAGCACTTATCACTGCTTTGTGCATAGCACCCAGAAAACCCACTTATTACTACTTAGTGCATAACCCCCTGAGTTTGAAGCAGTCTCATGAGAGGTAAAAGCACTTAGGGGTAAAATCTATGTCAGTGTTTTTCAACAGGGGTTCCCAGGAATCCTTGGGTTTCCAGGGCATCCCTGAAGGGTTCCCTGTAATTTTCAAACCATTTGAAAAATGTACCAAATACAGAAGAATTTACAATGCATCTGATCTCAGACGTGCTATTAGAGAGGGTTGGGGTTCCTTACAATGCATCTGATCTCAGACGCGCTATTAGAGAGGGTTGGGGTTCCTTACAATGTATCTGATCTCAGATGCGCTATTAGAGAGGGTTGGGGTTCCTTACAATGTATCTGATCTCAGAAACACTATTAGAGAGGATTGGGGTTCCTTACAATGCATCTGATCTCAGACACGCTATTAGAGAGGGTTGGGGTTCCTTACAATGTATCTGATCTCAGAAACACTATTAGAGAGGATTGGGGTTCCTTACAATGCATCTGATCTCAGACGCGCTATTAGAGAGGATTGGGTTTCCTTACAATGCATCTGATCTCAGACGCGCTATTAGAGAGGGTTGGGGTTCCTTACAATGCATCTGATATCAGACACGCTATTAGAGAGGATTGGGGTTCCTTACAATGCATCTGATCTCAGACGCGCTACTAGAGAGGGTTGGGGTTCCTTACAATGCATCTGATCTCAGACGCGCTATTAGAGAGGGTTGGGGTTCCTTACAATGTATCTGATCTCAGATGCGCTATTAGAGAGGGTTGGGGTTCCTTACAATGTATCTGATCTTAGAAACACTATTAGAGAGGATTGGGGTTCCTTACAATGCATCTGATCTCAGACACGCTATTAGAGAGGGTTTGGGTTCCTTACAATGTATCTGATCTCAGAAACACTATTAGAGAGGATTGGGGTTCCTTACAATGCATCTGATCTCAGACGCGCTATTAGAGAGGATTGGGGTTCCTTACAATGCATCTGATCTCAGACGCGCTATTAGAGAGGGTTGGGGTTCCTTACAATGCATCTGATATCAGACGCGCTATTAGAGAGGATTGGGGTTCCTTACAATGCATCTGATCGCAGACGCGCTATTAGAGAGGATTGGGGTTCCTTACAATGCATATGAACTCAGATGCGCTACTAGAGAGGGTTGGGGTTCCTTAAAATGCATCTGATCTCAGACGCGCTATTAGAGAGGGTTGGGGTTCCTTACAATGCATCTGATCTCAGACACGCTACTAGAGAGGGTTGGGGTTCCTTACAATGCATCTGATCTCTGATGCGCTATTAGAGAAGGTTGGGTTCCTTACAATGTATCTGATCTCAGACACACTATTAGAGAGGGTTGGGGTTCCTTACAGTACATCTGATCCCAGATGCTATTAGAGAGGGTTGGGGTTTGCAGAATTTCACAATATAATTATATGGTTCCTGAACCAAAACAAAAGGTTTAACACCACTGATCTATGTAGTCTGAAGCAGTCGTTAAAGCTGCTTTTATCTGAAAAACCTCATAGACTTTAATGGGGATTTTTGTTCTGAAACAGGCTGAACGACAGCTTTGGACTATAAATAGTTTACCCCCTTAGAGTTAAACTACCAAACATCCCGCCCGCATTGATGAAGCTGAATATTAAAGACACAAAAACAGGCAAGACACAAACATTTTCACAGCACTGGTACCTAATAATTGCCGCATTGGAATCCAATCTGCTTTGCATGCAAATGAATTCAGGCCAAGTCATGTAGACACAATGTAATCATCAACCAGCATTAAAAATGCGTAGTGAGGGGCTGACCCTAATTTCTTCTATTTCAGCAAAATTCTCAAGGAGCCGCTCATTCCTGCTTTTGCAGTTAATATCTTTAGCAATTATCTAATTAGGATGTACAGAGGATAAATAAATGCATCAGTAATTACACTATCACTAGCCTTATGAAGTACACAGTGATAATCCCTCCGCTGCGCTGATGAGAATTATCCGTTTAGATTTACTTAGCTAAATAAAAATCCAGCTAATGTCTTAATATTAACAGCCAGGCAGAAAATAATTTGGTTATCTGACCTGCCAGCTACTTTCACTGAAACACTATAGTAAGGATTTGATTCTCTGAAAGCACAGGTAACGTTCATGTACAACTGAGGGTGGGAGCTCCTCGTCTCCTCTCCCCAATATTAATCATGGGTACGATTATACTCTATGGCTGTGTTGCGGCATCAGGCCCCCTCGATCTTGTGCCAAAGGTGCTGTGGCCCCCAGGGGTGAAACCGTCGGCTTACTGCTCAGGGGGCGCCTTCCTGAGCTGCTCGGTGATGTCGAAAATTCAAGAAGTTGCTAAAATGTAGATAAAGTTGGTGAATCTATATCCCTACCGTTCGCACATCCCTAGTCCCAAACTCCACATTAAATGGAAGTGTCACAAAGATCATCCCGTAAAATTAGCTGGTTGCACCCCAAGCCCTGAGAAGAAAGACGCCCACGACTTGCACTTGCTTGTTACGGTAGCTTTTTAAGATGCCTTTTTCACGTATCCTTCCCTGACTCTTTCCTTTCATTCTCTGGTTTGTAGTCCTGAGGTATCAACTTGTACATTAGACCAGGGGTGCTCAACTCCAGTTCTCATAACCCCCCCAACAGGTTAGGTTTTAAAGATATCCCAGCTTCAGTGCAGGTGAGAAGACTGAGCCACTGATTGAGCCACTTGGGCTGATGCCCCCTGTTGGCGGGGTTCTTGACGACTGGACTGAGCACCCCTGCATTAGACCACTTTTAAATGGCCGCTCATACAAATATCAGGGATGGGGCATATGTGGTGGAGAGAATCCGTAAGAGCAAGAACAATGTGAATGTTGTACATATTTAGGTGGGATTCAGCACCATTGTTTTTCAACAAATATTTCTGCACTTTTTCCACTAATTTGATGGAGTTGAACAGCTGCCTGTTGGAATGAGGTAGGTGCAAAACAATACTAACTTCCCATTCTTGTTCCTTCTGAGCAAGTTCTGATTCATGAAAAGGATGGAAGACACACAGAACCGTCTCCTGGCAAAGGGGATAGGGACGGACGCAAAAGGAAGTAAGAATGTAACAAGGGAGGCCTAAAGGTGCACGGGAACGGTATGTTCCTTGGATCAGGATCCTCCTTACTCACAACATCAGTGTATGTTAATGTTATTACCTTCACACCCTATTGTACTGGGCTATGGAACATGGTGGTGCTATACACAAATAATAACAGTTACATGAAATAATAGCTGCAAATTCTGTGAAGTCTACCGTACATCACTTCAGTAAGTAGTGTCATTGGACAGCCTGGAAAGGTTAAGCAGTTCATACCAGCCATTACAGGAGCTGTAGTCTCCATTTTGTTGTATTAATAATAATAATAATAGTTTTTTTTTCTTGTACAGACTGACAGTCCTGTCCCATAGAACTTATAATCTAATTTTTGGAACCCGAGTCACCGGGACATACAGTAAAGTGATTTACCCAAGATCATGAGGACCTGACACGGGGATTTGAACCAGGTATCCCCTGCTCCGGACCCCGTGTCGTTAATTACAGAGTGGGTGCCTTCACTCACCGAGCCGTTCCTTCAGTATTAGATACAGTTACATTTAAATGGATGGCAGATTGCACTGGGGGAGGGATATCTATTGGGCCAAAAAGTTAGATTTTGACATTGCCAGTAATAAGGAGCAATATTCCCCATCGCTAAAAAGGGTCATTTGGAAACCTTTGGCTTAATTCTCGGTGATGCATTCTTTATTTCACAATTGTCCTCTCTTTTTTATTACGGCCACTGTGATTATGACCCTGTTCACACCATTTGCCTCATGGGGCAAGAAACAAACGGTACGTTTCGCATGTCAGCAGCATGCAGCCTTTGTGCACAAATCTTGGCATTAGATTATATTCTGCAGTAAATCCGTGACAGCATCGCCGATGTTAGATGCATTGGATTCTGAATCTTTGTTCGTGGCCCTGAATCTCTCGGGATGTTAAGTCTTTCTTATCCTATTCCTTAGGCAGAAGTTAGTTCCTTTTGTAAACCAGCAACTTACTGTAGTGTCAGAGAGAGAAGGCAGTCAGCTTGCTACTAATACCAGCTGCCAACCAGCTCAATTTGGAACGTTAATGCACCTTAAATTGTATCACTTATTTCAATTGACAGAAACTGGTGGTAGTAGGAAAGCATTGCGTTAGAACTAGAAAAATATATAGATATTTATTATGTACGGAACGCTTGTGTGATACTGGAAACTAAGTGGTACCCCTTCAGTTAATAAGTATTGCCCACGTATGTGTTGCCAGATAGAAATTTGTCAACCAGATCCAATTTTTCACTATGGGGTGGGACATTTCTGTTTTGTTTTTTTTATTTTATTTAGAAATAATTGAAACATGGGGTGGGATACAGAGAAGATCAGCATGTTTTTTGTTGTTGTTTTTTTTTTACCCCCAAACTACTATTATTTCTTTTTAAATTGTAGTATAAGGGATGGGGTACAGAAATAAAAACCAGGGAGGGAGGGGGCTAACAGAGCACCAATGTTAAAGATATAATATAATGTGGGAGGGGGAGACAAGAGTAATCACATTTGCTTATTTAATAGAATAGATATCTAGTCAATAACCTTACAGCCTTCGAGGATCTGCCCCTTTTGCTTTCTTATCATTAAACTCGTATATCTAGCATAGATGAGATATCTTCCGGGAAGGCTCTTACCCAAGGGGGTCAGGTCTTTTCAAATGTAGCCATGGTGTTGTTCATAATTGTAGTTTTTCGATTTCTTGAACATATCTTACTAGTCAGATATTGAGGGGAAGGGCATTCCAGAGGTGTGGGCCAGTCAGTGAGGGAGGTTTAAGATGGGAGAGGGCTTTAGATACAAAAGGGGTAGAGAGAAGACATCCTTGAGCAGAACGCAAAAGTCAGGATGGTGCATAGTGAGAAACTATGGCTGAGATTAAATTAATTAAATTAAAGCTTTAAAAGCGAGAAGGAGAATGGAGTGTGTGATACGGGATTTGATAGGAAGCCAGGAGAGGGATTTCAGCAGGGGAGACGCCGAGACAGATTTAGGAAAGAGTAGAGTGATTCTGGCAGCAGCATTTATGATAGCTTGTACGGGAGACAGATGAGAGGCCGGAAGGCCGGACAGCAGAGGTTACAGTAATCGAGACAGGAGAGAATGAGGGTCTGTCAGAGTTTTAGCAGTCGAACAACAGAAGAAAGGGCGTATCTTTGTAATATAGTGAAGGAAAAAAAAGACAGATTTGAGCTACCTTTTAAATGTGAGAGGAGAATGTGAGAGAGAATGTTGAGTGTGATCCCCAGGCAGCGTGCTTGCGCTACTGGGTGAATGATAGTACTCCCAACAGTAATGTGGAAGGAGCTAATAGGGCTAGGTTTGGGAGGAAGTATGAGGAGCTCTGTTTTTGACATGTTAAGTTTAAGTCGGTGGAGGGCCATCCAGGATGATATAGCGGAGAGACATTCAGAAGGTCTTACAGCAGGTTTAAGGTTGGGTTGAAAAGTACATTTATGTGTCATCAGCATAGAGGTGATATTTGAACCCAAGAGGTGTGATTAGGTCACGTAGAGAGAGAGAGAGTGTACAGAGAAAAGAGAAGTCACAGGACAGAGTCCTGGGGTACACCTGGGGTACACCCACAAAGAGATCGATGGAGGAGGAGGCGTTGGCAAAAGAGACACTGAAAGTACGATGGGAGAGGTAAGAGGAGATCCAGGATAGAGCTTTTTTCCAAATACCAATAGTATGTAGAATGTGAAGGAGAAGAGGGTGGTTCACAGTATCAAATGCTGCAGAGAGATCAAGTAATATGAGCAGAGTGTAATGACCTCTGCCTTTGGCAGCATAGGGATCATTAGTTATTTTAGTGAGGGCTGTTTCAGTGGAGTGAGCAGTGTGGAAGCCAGATTGTAGAGATTTTAGGAGAGATTAGGTTTTGAGAAAATGGAGCAAGTGAGAGAATACAAGACGTTGAAGGAGTTTAGAGGGAAAAGGCAGGAGGGAGACAGGACGATAATTAGAAAGACAGGTAGGGTTAAGCTTGCTGTTTTTGAGTAATGGTATTAATGTTGCATATTTGAAGGAGGAGGGAAAGGTAACAAATACAGGAGAGAGAAAAAAATCCTTTAAAATGGGTGCATTCCTGCAATAGATCCCTTCAGTGTATTATTAACACTGTAATGTATATCAAACCAACCTCATCTGTTGGAGTTTAGAAAACCCTTATATGTCAAAAAAGAAAGACTAACCGACGAATGGAAATCTCACATAGGAGAGGGTGACCAGAATCTTCTATCAAGATTTTAACAAATGGTATATGGATACAAAAGTATGAGTTTATATTGATACCAGTTGAGGGTCATTGATAATAAAGGAAGCATACTGGGTGTGTGGTCTGTGCTAAAGCTCTATGGAGAGCAATAAACCCTGGTGATCTGGTAACCAGCTATTAGGTTAGTCATGGCATATAGATACTTCTTTAAAATATAGTATCTATATACTTGTAGTGTGTATTTAAAATATATTTTAATACATAGAATAATGCACACTCAAATAATAATATAAATAAAACGAGAGTCGCAGAAAACTGTGTGCGGCCAGTCCAGTGTAATTACATGGAATTATTTTAACCACATACATTTGTAATTTGGATAGTAACCGTGCCTTTTAGCAAGTATTTTGGAACATATGTAGCTAGTTAGTGTTTGGCTACAGATAGGAAAGGGAAAGGTACCAGAGTAGAGGGAGGAGTTACAAATGTGTATGAGCGTAGGGATTGTAGTAGGAGCAAGAGGTTTTAGGAGATTGGAAGGAATGGGGTCAAGAGGGCAGGTGTTTGAGGGAGAATGGAGAACAGCAGTGACACATCCTACTCTGTGACATGGAAAAAGAGTCGAGGAAGGCTGGAGGAGAGTTAGGAAGAGGTGCAGGATAGGAGGAGGATACAGAGGGGATGTCCTGACGTATGTGTAGCCAGGTAACCCCGTGGACTATTAATTCTCTGCCTAATGCTGCGTCCCCGCTGGCGCTGACTGCGTTCATGCTTGAGAGCAGTGACGTCACCAACTCTCTAAGCATGAGTGCCGGGTGTCCTGCCTATTTTGCAAGCGCATGCGTGAGGGCATTGGGGGCATGTTGAGCGTGCTTCAAACTCACTTTTTTTGTCTCCTCACGCGCCAAGCTTGGGAGAGTGTGAGTGCCCACGCACGAGTGCACATGCGCTGTGTGAGTGGGGACGTCAACATAAAGAGTACAAGAAGTAAAAGCCGCAAGTGCGGAGCGCACAGCACGCTCAGCGTCAGTGGGGACGCAGCCTAACCTGTATGTCCTGGTACTAGTGCAGGCAGTGTTAGGGTTAAATCTACGCCCTGCTGCAGTAAGCAGCTCCCTTGAGTGACAGGGGGTGGGGGTGGCCTAAGGCCTAGGTACCGCCCACACAGGGCTGAGACCGGGGACACTCTCCTAGTAACCATAAGGAGCTGCAGCCAAATTGAGTTTGTTCTTCCCTCTCGCTCCTAAGGGAGTGGGACTGTGTTAGTACCGTCTCCCCTCCTGGGAGTGGGCTGTGAGTTCTATCCCCTCCTTCAGAGGAGTGGGAGCAGCTACCCCATGCTCCACAAGGGAGTGTTGGAGATTGGGACACAAATTTGGGGCCTCCAGCCCTGGGGGTCGAGTCCAGGGACAAGAAGAGAGAGAGATGTTGCGGTGTTAGAAATGCTGTAATGGAATGTGTTGCTGCTTTACAGGTAGGCTGCTGCTCCCTGGATACTTAGGTTCTAACCCAAAGCAGAGAGTTTTGTTGACCTTTCGTTGTATAACAGAGAGGGAAGTGGAGTTCTATGTATTGTTTCCAATGTCTCTATTGTATTTGTACACTAGGTTTTAGTTGTTCTTCAGTACAGTATAATGACACAATGGGGGCTGTGTATCAAAGTAAAACTGCACAAATAGCATTTTCATCCTGCGTCTCTTCCTGTCAATTTATCAAGCACCTTTTTGTCCCATGTGCATCAGCGTGTGATTTAGGAAGTGTCAAATGGAGGAACCTCTTCAATCTGCAACAAAAAAATCCACCAGGTTTAAAGGAACAATACTCGCAATATACCAGTGTATGTGGTTTTTGTTTTTTTAAATAAATCCGTTCTGTAGTACTTGATAATACATACTACATTTTTTTTTTAAATTCAACTTTTGATGCCATTTTTAATGAGTTTTATTATACTGAGCATCCTCTGATTTCTATAGCAGGTTTTAGCCGACCTCCCCAGCAGTGCAAGATATTTGTAACACTTTCCTGTTTGTGATCATGTGTTGCCAATGTTCCCAGCAGTTTGAGTTGCCAACTGTAACAATAGATGACGTTACTTTAGTAATATAATCAGTGGTCGACAAATCACCAAAAAATCTACTCGCCGAACAAAAAAATCTACTCGCCACCTAGTACCACACGTGTGCTGCTTGGGCCAATAGGAGCTCGCCACGATGTTAAATCCACTCGCCTGGGGCGTGCAAATGTATAGGTTTGTCGAACACAGAATATAATGATACATTGTAGCTGCTGAGGTACATTGACTGAAGGATTGATTGAAACTGAAAGGCAGCCATTTAGTGAACCCTGGGAAGCCGGATCTTTGCTGATCGATCACAGGAGAACTAATCGATCAGCAGCTTAGGTAATTGGTTTTCAATAAAGGTAATCAAAGGCTGCATATATTAAAACAGCACAATTATATATATATTTTTTTTTAAGTGCTGCTTGAATTGCCTCCTTAAGGTGATCTAACTTTCTAGTTTCCAACAATCTGAACCAGATGCAAGAAAGTGTTTCTAGAAGTGGATTAAACTTGCTCCCAAAAAAATACTGCAATGCTTCAGAAGACAGTTTGTTTGATCCAAAATTGCCCTAATAAAAAGCACCCTTTGGCATAACTTTTTAGTCCTCTCATCTATTGCTGTGTTAATATCCAATGAGTATTAATTATTGCAGTTCTAGAACGATGGTGAAAGCTGAAAACAAGTATAACAGTAAAACACAGGTAATTTACAAACAATAACATTCTAATACAGCAGATATATCGGTCATTTATGTAGCATAGCCTCCAGCCACTACCTCTTCCTCTGGGCCCTAACAGTATAAGTCCTGCTAGAGTCAGGCACTAGAAGGGTTAATTCCCCTGTAGGCCTGGTTGCTATTGCAGCCTTGGATGCAGTAGTGTATCCAAGGGCGGGCCTAGCAACAACCAAAGAGTGTCAGCCTTGGGGAGTGTACTGGCTGGGTGACATGTGCAGATGTGACACCTGTCAGTATGAGACCTGCCCTGTTATGGGGCAGGGTTACAAGCCCAACCCTGGGTTATATAAACTGGTACTCTCCTAAAAGTGGGTGTGTCTCTTTCCTCCCTCTGTGGAGTGAGCAACAGCTACCCTGTGTCCCATAAGGGGATACAGGAGGAGCACCAGAAGGAAACTTAGATGGGCCTCAATCCTTAAACTAACCTTCCAGGGAAAGCAAGAAAGGAATGCACTGCTGTAACAAATAACCAATGCAATAAATACCATGGAACCATATGCACGTGTGTATCACTGTTTTGGGATATGGAAAGGTGTCAGCATGGACCATCCTACTACCACAGGATCCTTGCTGACTGGAGGCGCTGCCAACGAATAAGGTACCCTGTAAATCTGTCCTGATTATCCCCACATCATCGCAGAGCTCTCAGCCCTCCTGTTATCTCACATGTATGCACAGCATCGCATGTAATACACTAGTAGCAGACCAGATCTCACTTTGGGTGGGGGTAGAGGGGCTACATTTAGAAAAATATTTTCTTTCATATATTTGCAATTTCAATAGGATTTTGCTTTTTTATTGGTGTCAGTTGTGTCTAATGTAAATAGATTTCTGTTACGATCCATTTTGGATTTGTAAATTGTGTCTTTGTCCATTTTGTTTCCCCTTAACGCCATTTTGTTTCCCCAGACTCCATTTTGCAATGTAAGTTTCATAGTGTAAGAAAGATTGTATTATATCTGCAGGAACAAATCCAAGGTCTAGATTACTAGACGGACCCTGAGCCCAGATTTCCAGGTAACCAAGGAAGGACAATGTTTTTCTCGCTATGCATTGGTTACATTCAGCGGCAGATTTCAAGATCCGCCGCGCCTAAGCGCTTACATGTGGCGGCCGCCTCCTTGCTGCCACGAGCCTTCTCCTTCTGGATCCCAGCGTCGAATGACGCTGTGGACGTCACCCACGTGATGTCGCATGGTGTCGTGTTGTCATGGTAGCATCGTTTGACAGTTCAACGTCACGTTGCCATGGTAACGTGACGCTGTGTGATGTCACGTTGGTGACGTCCTTGGCTTCAATTGACGCTGGGATTCGGAATTAGAAGGGGGGCAGCAGCAAGGAGGCAGCTGCCACATGTAAGTGCTTCACATCAGGCCCGATAGGCGTGAGAGTGGGGCGGACATTTTTGGTGCCCCCAAATGTTGCCGCCCTAGTCCCGGGCCTAATGAGAAATTCACCACTGGTTACATTGATAACTAGGAAATGCAATAGCTATATGAAGCTTGTTTTGGAATAGGTGTCTCGGAACGAACGAGATGCATCCAGAACAAAGGTATACAGTGTATGTGTACACATATACACACATATACACACACACACACACACACATCACTAACATTCCGGGACCATTTAACACCTTAAGTCATAAATCGCATACTGCACAGGGGGGAGGGATAGGCTTCAGTCACAGATACATTCCAGGGTGCACTGTTTTTAAGTAAAAACCTCTCTTGCTTTATCCATTGTAACTTGTAACACCGCCGGAAGAAGAGATCAGTGTATCTTGAAAGCTTATATAAATAAAAACATTTCATTAGCATTTAATATATATATATATATATATATATATATATATATATATATATATAAAATAAAAAACAGATAGTTGACACCGTTCTGTGGCTAACGAAATGCTTTTATTTGTGCGAGCTTTCGAGATACAATGATCTCTTCTTCGGGCGATGTTACAATTGATTCGGCCAAAAAACTTTCTTGAAACAAAGCATCTGTGGGTGAAGACTATCCCATCCCCCTGCCATCTGTTCTGCGCAAGACTGGAAAGCAATTTTCTTTCCACCTGTCACTTGAGACCCCTTATATACCTTTGGTACATCGATGACATCCTCCTGATTTGGACCTCTGGTGAACAGGACCTCATATAGTTCCATGAGAACTTCAATGCGCTCCACCCGACCATCAACCTCAAACTCACCCATTCCACCGGACGAAGTACATTTCCTAGACACCACCATTACTACCGACTTCTGTATACCGCAAACCTACAGACAGAGCCAGCTACTTGAGGAACAACAGCTTCACCCCACATACACTTAGCATGCAACCATCTACAGTCAAGTCATATCATACAATTGGATATGCTCCGACACAGCAGACAGAGGCCAGCAGATTACAACCTTCAATTCGGATTTCATAAACTGTGGACACAACCACAGAATTGTTGGGCCAGCAAATCCACAAAACCACAAGAATACCAACAAGTGATCTCCTTCAATACAGACAGAAAGAGACAAGCAACAGGGTGTGAGGACTCGGGGGTCACGTCGGTCACAGCGTGACCTCACCTCACCTCTGTCCGCTCCCGCGGCTGTGCGGCTCCGTCCTCGCCGCTCCCACCCGGCCTCCATGGTAGGGGGGCTTTCCCGTCCTCCCCATCGGGCTGCCGCTGCCCCGACCGGGGCTGGTGCTCGGGTGCCTGCCATTGCTCCTGCTCGCGCATCCCCTGCTGTTACGGAGCACATACCAGCACCAGCTAATTTATTCACTGCTCTTGCAATGAAGCCACGGCCCCCACCCACCGCTGGTTACTAGTTAACCCTAAACCTTACCACCTGGCAGTCTATTTTGGAGACCAATCCTGGACTTCTCCTAGGGCTCCTCCAGGCCTGCCTCCATTACCCATTGGTCAGCCACAGTACTTAATGCCTGTTCTGCCTCTCTCACACCGCTTGACATAGTCTCTGCTACAGATGTCTATTCAGGCTCTCCCTTTGTCTTCGTGCATTCAGGTTGTGACCCGGCTTGGCGGACGTGCTTATCTGGCTTTGGATCCCGGCTCCCTTATGACCCTGCAGCTTCTTCCATCCCTCCACCTCAGCTTGGACCTCGACCTTCCGTATCTCTCTCTCCCCGACCTTGGCTAACGGCAACGACTTCGCCTCTTCAGTACCGGTACCGGCAAGTATTGCTACACCTGTTCACACCTGGCCTGGCAACGCCAAAACACCACACTCCAGACACGCTCCTTCTGCTGCGGGTGCGTGCACATATACCTCTCCACCTCAGTATAGGGGACGAGTCTGGTCACAGGGTACCTCTGGTGGTCACATATAACCCACACCTAGAAGCTGTAAGCAAGATCGCTATGGAACTACAACCCGTTCTCCAGGAAGATAGAAGACTACAACAGGTCTTCCCTGAAACACCCTTATTTTCACATAGACAACCTCATAATCTCAAGAAAATTATGGTGAGGAGTAATGTGTTCAACAATACAACTGAATGTGGGACAAGACCATGCCAGGACGCAAGATGCAAAACCTGCGTAATACTCCACACAGCGGGCACAATACAAATACCATACAGGAATCCGGAGTACAAAATCAAAGGATGGTCCACCTGTTCCGCCAGCAATAATGTGTACTTATCATGTGCATGAAATGCCCGGGGGCTGCTACTACAGTGGTGAGACGGGACAGGGGCTAAGCAAGAGAATGAATCTGCATCGCCACAGCATCACACGTGGAACAAGAGACAGTCCTGTCGGCGAACATTTCTCTGACTCTGAATGATCTGAGGATGGCCATTCTCAAAGGTAACCTTAGAAGACCGAAAGAGAGACGGTTGCATGAATATAAATGTATGCAACTGTCCGGGACACTCACCGTTGGCCTAAACCGAGACTGCAGCTTCATGAGCCACTACACAGTCAAGAGAACATTCTTCCCATGAGTGCTAAAAGCCATGTCTATAAATACTGCGTATATGAATGCACACACACCTGTCTCTTACACCTACATATGTACAATGTAATTCCATCCCTATATACCAATAGGGACTACATAGCAGCCACACACATGGACAGAAATGCAACACCCTCTTACATTTCAACACCTAACCACATCATTGTTATACACTCCCCCTCCACACACACCTTTTGTAAAGCGCTGTACACACTGTGGATGCTTTATTAATTAAGATCTAAATGCACATACATACACACACACACACACACGTATATATATATATATATATATATATATATATATATATATATATATATCTCATACGAACCAATCCAAAGACCAGTAAAGAGACAGCAGACTGCACGGGGTTAATCCAAAGATATTTATTCACAACATGAAATACACGTAAGCCAACGTTTCGGTACCACAGAGAGACCTTCTTCAGGGCCGTGGGACTAGCATCTGCTGTTTCAATATTTTCAACTACAGTGTGCTGACTGAATTTCTTGTGGTATATATATATATATATATATATATATATATATATATATATATATATACATACCAAACAAACAAATAGAGCTGCAGTATTATCACTTTTCAGATCTTAAAGTAAATCATCAAACAACCAGCAGTCAGGAATAAGTATAACCTCAGGTGGTGCTAAAGGACCGGAATAATGTTAACACACAAAGAGATAAAAAAGAGGTCCTATATAAAGCATTGAAGTTGATGACAAATAAGATGGATTTTATTAATAACACAGAAAAAACTAAAACATATAAAATATAAGTAAAACAACAAAAACCACTAAACTCCTAAATATTATTGCTGGAAACCATATAAAAAAAAATCACCAAAGACAATACAAATATATATATAACACACATAAATATAACGATGTGTGTGTATATATATATATATATATATATATATATATATATATATATATATATATATATATATATATATATATATATATATATATATATATACATATATATATATATATATATATATATATATATAACCAATGCAGATGAATATATGTACCAGGTATTGTTTAATGCATGAGAAACACACTAGTGCCAGAAAGCATGTATGTGAGTGTACAATAATACAGTCTAATACAGACTAGGGAAAGGAAATGTCCCCCTAGGGTGTAAAAAAGACCAGCCGATCAAACTGTGCGCCTACCTAACAGGGTATATGATGGAACAGAATGCATGGAACTATAACCATCTAGTAGATCTGGTGGACAAAGGTAGAAAAAATATATATTTGCCCCTAATGACTCGGGTCCAAGTCAAGTTGCCAAACAACAGTCCCATGGCAGATGATGTTCAAAAAATAGTTAAATGTCCAAATCCAATATACACTTGTAACACCAATATGCTGGTAGTAAATTCATGATGCTGTGCATAGGTAACATATCAGAAGATAATGGCGCTGAGTAGAATTCCGGTATAAAATCAGCAGCAAAAAATGTATGATACTCATCAGTTGAAAGGTGTCCTCCAGTTGCAGGTATAGGAGACAACCCAATGTATAGTATAGATAACGGCTATGTAGTCCGATAGGGCAGACACGCAATCCGGAATCGCAGTGCTCCGTTCTGAAATAAAGGCTTTCTACTTGCACGGCGCCAGGACACAGCATGAGAGGGCAGAGGATCGTCAGCAAGTGAGTGTAGCAGCAACGGTTAACGATTAACACCCGACTCCCCCCATGACGTCCAACACGTCCATAGATCAGCCGAAGAGGGTCAGCTTAACAGCGGTAAACAACTGAAAGATCTAAGAACTTAACATGGATGTTACTTGATTGAAAAGTTAATTTAATATTAATACTATTGTGGTTGAGGACATCGACGAAGTGGAATCAATTTTGCTATAAGATAAGATCACACTAGGTATTAGAGGAGGTGACATTGAGCAATCCCTTTTAAGGAAATAATATAGATGGATAGTACAGTTGGGATCAATGACTCCAGCTTGACTTAATGACTACATTGGTTTTGCCATGTATCTGGGACATTATCTGTCTCTTTTGGTTCTTTATTATTCTTGTACTTATTTAATGCATTTTATCTTTCTTTTAATGTGTTTTGGTATCCTGTATTCCTTACATTATTTCCAAATTGTGTCTCTTTTCTACAGTCATCCTCCATCTCATTTTTTGTACTTTATTGTATTTGTATTTATTTGTGTCTTTTTAGTTACAGATAGTTGCTGCTCATAAGTTCTTACATGTCAACAAAGAATGCGCGATCTAACCCTTCACTGACTGGGTGCAATGCAACATGTGACCAATGACTCGAATATGGCGGCACCTTCATATAGTGTGTACATGCTCCACACAGAAATCACACTCCTGGAAGAAGCCTCACGGCGAAACGGCCGTCGGAGTTCCCATTTGAGACCGCATCTCCATCGCTCTCATCAGTTCTTTACGGCTGCTCCACTGACCATCTATGGCTGATCTACGGATGTGTTGGACGTCATGGAGGGAGTCGGGTGTTAATCATTAACCGTTGCTGCTACACTCACTTGCTGCCGATCCACTGCCCCCTCATGCTATGTCATGGCGCCGTGCAAGTAGAAAGCCTTTATTTCAGAACGGAGCACTGCGATTCCGGATTGCGTGTCTGCCCTATCGGACTACATGGCCGTTATCTCTACTATACATTGGGTTGTCTCCTATACCTGTAACACCTTCCAACTGATGAGTATCATACATTTTTTGCTGCTGATTTTATACCTGAATTCTACTCAGTGCCATTATCTTCTAATATGTTACCTATGCATAGTATCATGAATTAACAATGCAATTCCATTAGCTGTAATACCATGTGATATAGCCATGTGGTTTTAAGGATGTGACGTACCTCCCTTGGAGATGTCACATTGTAAAAAAAGAAAGAAAAAAAAAGAGGGGTGCACATGATAGAGCATCCAATCAGATTGGAGTTGTACCATCTGACCCTAAAATGTGACATCACAGGCCCTATATAAGGCCTGTTCCATCTCATTTTAGCTCAAGAAGACGACGGGACAACATCCGTTGTGGATTTACCATGGGGTTTTGGATTGAAAGAAGAAGATAGAAGATTAAAGAAGAAAAGAATAACAGAAGAAGATAGAAGATTAAAGAAGAAAAGAATAACAGAAGAAGATAGAAGATTAAAGAAAAGAAGAAAAGAATAACAGAAGAAGATAGAAGATTAAAGAAAAGAAGAAAAGAACAACAGAAGAAGATAGAAGACACTGGAAGAAGATGAAAGAAATAAGTTTTTTTTTTTACCTGATGCTGGTCTTTAAGGTGGATGGAGTTGGATTGTGTGTGATGATGTCGCGGGTCGAGAACTTGCAGATACGCCAGGATTCGGAGGGCGACGACTTCTAAAGGTAAGTAAAATATTGAATGTATGTGATTGTCTTTTTTCAGGTTTTTTGATTGTATTTATTTATTTTTATGTTTGTGATTGCCCATTGACTGCTAATGTATTAATCTGTACCCAGGGTACAGATAAATACAGTAACAGGCAATGCATTTTTTGTCAAATGCTTATTTACAATTGATTGTTATTTTTTCTATTTCTGTTTGTTTGGATTAAATTGTTTGAAATTTTGATGGCTTGTTTTTAGTACATTTTAGGATTGGTTAGCGTTTTAAATTAATTAATTGTTTTGTTGGATAGTGGTTTAAATTAATTAATTGTTTTGTTGGCTAGTGCTTTTATTTATTTAATTGATTGGTTGGCTAGTGGTTTATTTATTGAATTGGTTGGATAGTGAAGGGGTTAAAATTATATGTCAGCTCTACAAGTCTCAGGGATTGAAAGGGTTAATATAATCTGCTAGCTTTATCCTTTCTATATGAGCTGTTCCAGTACTGAGAGAATTAACTCACTATGCTAGTTGTAATCTTTACTTACTTCTGTTGTTCTCAGTTTTTCTTTCATACAATAGCAAGAGCTGTAAAATGTCCCAAACAAGACAGCTGCATGCTCTTGATAAACATTCCCTGTATTTCTCTTTGTAATGTAGAAGTAGAAACTGCCGGCCAAACACAAGCAAGATGTAATGATTTACTAATGCTTTGTCCAAAGACACAGATACATAACCTCTACAGAAACTAGTTATTTCTCACATTGTTAAACATGATATGTTATGTATTAACATGCCCTTGGTTTTCTGTATAAATGTCGGGGCACAACTGAATAAAACTTTGAAGTGTGAAAGCAGCAGCCCTGTTGTCTGACTCCAATCTTCCCGAGCTCGTATTTGTCTGTGTTTCGGAGACTGCAAAACTAGTGCTGTCCAAATCACTAGGTTGAGTGAAGTGATCCCTACCAAAGTGAAAAAGTAACGCTTTCAGATAGCTATTTATTTAATTTAATTCTTATGTTTTGAAATAACATAATTTGTATTGTTTTGCTGTTTTGGTGCTAGATAATTTTGATTCATGTGTACTATTAGGCTTTTTAATACTTTTATTGTAGGGGTTTTTAGGTGCTTGTGTATTTATGTTATCATTGTGTATTTTTGGCCTTAATGATTTGTATTAGGTTGACCATTGACTGTTATAGTGGCTTATCATGCCCATATTATATGGGTTTGATATACCACTGTGCCAATCAACGGGTAGAGGGTGGGTATAGTGGGTCCGGGATGGGTGGTTAGGCCTCCAGGTGGGTAGCGGGGGACGGGGGTTAACCCCTTAATTACTATAGCGGTTAATTATCGCTACGGTAATTAAGGGGTTAGGGGCCATTAGATTTTATTTTTTAATGCACTCTTGCTTGCAACAGAGGACATGGAACTGCAGTATGCTGATGAAGACAGGGGTAAGTAGGAAGTTTTATTTACTTTATTTATGCTGGCTAATGTTTAATTTTATAATGGGCAAATGAACTATTATCCATATCTGGATAATAGTTATTTTGCTCATTAATGTACTGCATGTGTTGTGGGGGGTTGTTGGGCGTAGAGGAGGTGGGTACTCTTGTTGTATTTATTTTTATTTATTATGTGTAGAGGATTGGGTGAAGGGGGTAGTAGCCCCAAGGATAGATGTTTAGGCCTTGCGGGGGGGGGGGGGGTTGTGGGTGGAGTTAAGCCCGTCATTACCTTTGCGGTAAAGGTTAGGTAATGAAGTTACCTGTAAATGCATTTTTATTGCATGGGATTCATGCCGGGGGTCTCCGGTGCTGAAATTAATGTGTATCAGCTCCGGAGACCCCCGGCATCAATCCAATGCAGAAAAAAATGCGTTTTTTTTTCTAAGTCCTCTCTTGTCGCCTTCTCAGCAGGTTCTCCCCAACCTCACACCAAGTTTTCCTGATGTGAGGTTTTTGGGAGAAACTCGCCATTCTAGAGCCGCGTTTAGCCTCGATTAACTAATCTACTAGAATTGCACGAGTTTCAGAACCTGCCGATAAGTGGCTTATCGCCCCTCACCCGGCAATTTGTTTTTGACGGCTGCAAAAATGGGCGATTTATGCCTGACGGTGCTGGGGATATTATAAATGTAAACACAAGAAGAGAGGGGAAAAGTATCCCACGTATAGCACTCAAGTATGCAAAAAAGGGTATACATTTATTATAAATAACGTCACATACAACAATCATAAAACAGTCCCTGAGCCTACCCTATAATGGTATAAAGGGAAAATCCCCTAAAGTAAAGGGACAACCATTGGCTGAGTGAAAGGTAAGTCAAAACTGCCAGTAAATATATCTTGGTAGAAGGGCATGGAATCAGCCCTCTGCCAATAAGACTAGTCAAGTTCAACCTATCACCTTTGTTTAGCCTGTAGTTGTAGATGAAGCTTTATTGTTGTTTTGCCTTACTATAAATATATGGACTGCCAAAGAGATCTGTCTTTGGCCATTTCATTTGATATTGGATAAGAAGAAAAGCACGATGAGAAATAACCATTATTTTCATCCTATATAATAACTCTTCAGAAGTGTTTTGCAGCTCAAACTTGAAAGTAAAGAAAAGACACTGACTAATACTGGGTTCAATTCCCGGTGTCGGCTCCTTGTGACCTTGGGCACGTCACTTTATCTCCCTGTGCCTCAGGCACCAAAAACATAGATTGTAAGCTCTACGGTGCAGGGAGTGTGTCTGTAAGAATCCTATGTGCAATGCAGCTCACCACGTGTTGTTGTGCTGTAATTGTAAAGTGCTTTGAGTCCCATTGGGAGAAAAGCGCTATATGTCATAAAAGTTATTCTTATTAGTATTATAACTTTGGACCACACAAGTTGTTTCCTCAAAATCTACATATAATAAAAAAATTAAAATGGGATGTTTGCCAAGCTCACGCATTATAAGTGAAACTTCTGGGAGTTTTGTCACTCTCAGAATATGTGTGTGTGTGTGTGTGTGTGTGTGCGTGCGTGTGTGTGTGTATATATATATATATATATATATATATATATATATATATATATATATATGTGTGTGTAAAGTATGTATTCTTTCCTCTAGTCTACATTAGTTTCCATCTGCATGTACACTCACATACATGCTGTCTAGCACTATTGTGTTTCCCATGCATGGTACATATATTCATCTGCATTGTTTAATTTCTGGTATATACACACACACACACACACACACACACACACACACACACACACACACACACACACATATACATGTAGAGGTATCAGTACCGTGTTAGCCGAGCTTCAATAATCAAAAAATAAATAGATGATACCGTTCTGTGGCTAACAAAATGCTTTTATTTGTGCGAGCTTTCGAGATACACTGATCTCTTCTTCCGGCGATGTTACAATGAATGAAGCAAGGATTACTTAAAAACAGTGTCTCTTGGAATGTTATCTGTGCTGTTCCTTCCCCCCCCCCCCCCATGTGGATGTGTTTTATGGCTAGAGGTGTCAAAAGGTTACTGAAAGCAAGTGAAGAAAGAGTGTGTATGTGTATCAGTGTGAATAAAAATGAATGGAGAGACCACAGTATATACAGTGCTTTACACAAGGTGTGTGTGGAGTGGGAGTGGATATAAATGGTGTGGGTGGGTGTGGAAATGTGAGAGTTTGTAGCACAACTAAAAGTGTGTGGATACTTAGTGATCCCTATTGGTGTATAGGGATGGAAAAACAAGGAGTATTAGTATGTGTGAGAGACAGCTGTGTGTGCATACATATAGCACAGTATGTACAGACATGGCCTTTAGCCATGAGCGCTAAAGGCCATGTCTGTACATACTGTGCTATAGGGAAGGAACAGCACAGATAACATTCCAAGAGACACTGTTTTTAAGTATACCTTTTGCTTCATTCATTGTAACATCGCCGGATGAAGAGATCAGTGTATCTCGAAAGCTCGCACAAATAAAAGCATTTCGTTAGCCACAGAACGGTATCATCTATTTATTTTTTGATTATATATATATATATATATATATATATATATTTATATATATATATATACACACACATTTATATTTGTATTGGATGACGCTGCAACGAAAGAAGTTTCACTTCAAAAACAAAAATATCCACAAAAGTGGTTAGTAGAGAGTCGGATGAACAAAACCATTTGATACAAACCAGTGATTGCAATTAAGGATACGGGTGACTGAATAGTTTAAAGGTTACATTCTCTGTGTTGTCCGACTGCTGCAAACATTCCTATATTTATCTAAACAACTCCACAAGACTGATCATACTGTAAGAAGAAATCTCATTGCTTGCAATGGTAAACATATCCTTTGTAAATCGTATGCAGAATTTTGCCCAAGCATTTTCCTGGTTTTCAATCCAGGAAAGTTTGATAAATAGACCCGCAGAATGAATAGCTAAATCAGCAGATGTTAAATACTGGCTCATGCTGTATTACAAGAAAACAAATATCTATTTTGTGGTTTTGTGTTGTGTGTGTGTGTAGGGGAGTCTTTATGGAAGCCCCGGACATAGTCAATAAAATGATATATTATGCATGGTCCATGCATCATTAATATTGCCATGTCAAAGTGCACAACAGAGATTATCTCCGTAGAGTGTGGATAGTACATAGTGTAGGAAGGAGTAAGTCTAACAACTCTGTTTTACAAATATGGAGTGTTTAAACCCACTTTAAGCGGATTTACCCTCAGGTATAATAAATAATCCTTGTATTAAATCCAGACAACATGGTAGTAAATTTTTACCAACGCTTCGCTGACACAAGTCCCCTCTGACTTTAATGCTTTGACTTTATTGTTTCTCAAGGGCATGAATAAGGTACATGACAGATGTGTATTTAAGATGAAAAGAATAATTCTATAGGAAGGGTGTTCGGCCAGCATATGGAAGGCTGAAAGCTCAAGAGAAATAAGCATTTTTGCTAAAAAAAAATGTAGTGGATGCATAGAAAGGCCTCCCATTAGAGGTAATAAAGGCATGTACGTATTATAATGCAGTTCAAAAACTCTTCAAGTGAGCCCTAAATTGGGGAAATAATGATACATTTAAAGATTTTACAGTAGACTGGAAAATGCACAGACTGCAATGGTCTATATGTGGTGGGAGTCAGTATATGCTAGTTAAGATTAATGAACACACAATCCCAGAAAGCTCTAATCCCAGAACCCACCACATCATATATCTATACTGTATATTATAAATAAATATATATATATATTTGTGTTAAAAGGAGTGCTAGGTAAGATACGGGGACAAGGGGACAGTTACCTGGGAGGAATTGTCTCTAGGAGACCAGGAGGAGATCGAGGTTACCCTTAAAGAATAGAGAAAATTCGGGGAAATTGTATAAGCGAAAGCCTTCCAGCTGCAAAAATGGGGGGGAATAATCTGCAAATAGTCTGTACTAAATGAATAGAAATTAAATTTATTTTAGCACTGGGTGGGCTCCTGTTGTAATGCTGGGAGACTTTGAGAAATAGACCCCAATGAGTATTGGGCATTTTCAGACCTAAGACCATCACACAAGTGCATGTGGCCAGGCTTTCACCCAAGGCTGCTTCCTGCCACGAGATTCCCTCTCTACAGTGCACAGCCCAACAATACCTTTCCCCCATACCCAATAAAAGGATAAGATCGGGCCAATATCTGTACCTCTGACATCATGATCTGTTTCAAAATTTGGGTCAACTTTTTCGAACGTTGTTTTTCAAACAATTTGCCTAAATTTCCATGATTTTTTCCTTTAGCAAACTCAAAAGTTTGCCTTGTTTAAAAAAAACAAACAAAACACAAAACCCACCCCCACCCCCCACCCCGAAAAACTAATCCGAGGTTGAGTTTTTCTCAGATATTGGTTGGGGTCTCGCCCCCGGGTTCCCAATTTTCCACCAAAGGTCGACCTCGAAATTCAAACAAAGTTTGAGGTTGGGATTTGAAACCCGCGAACCTGCTCATCCCCTAATACTTCCTGTATGAGCGGTCACTGAAGTTCAGAGATTTCCTACCTTTGGTTCTATTCAGTAGGGTTTAAAAGCAGTCGTTTGATATACTTTAAAGCAGGGGTGACCCAACTCCCGTCCTCGAGCTACCAGCAGGTCAGGTTTTCACGATATCCCTGCTTCAGCACAGGTGGCTCAATCAAAGAGACCGATTGAGACATCTGTGTTGAAGCAGGGACCGATTGAGCCACCTGTTCGTAGCTTTTGCAGATTGGAGCTGTCCGCCCTGCCTTAAAGAATCCTCTATAAAAGCAAGAAGAAATATGAGAGACACTGACGCCTCAAAGCTCAAACAGAAAGGATCACTGCGGTAAGGAGGGCAATAAATATTAGATGTAAAGGTGTTTATATTATAAATATAACTTTACTCTTACGATGCATGATACCATTTGTACTGGACATCAATGGGAGGGGGGGGGTGACATTTTTATTTTGCCCTGTTGGAATTATCTTGATGTTTCCCAAAACAAAATATGTTGGGGTTTTTTTCCCCACAGATTCCCACATATGGACATTTAAGTTCCCCCTGAATTCTACTTTCATATGCTATTTTCACTAGAGAAACAAATGTAAGTACACCCTGACAACATCGATTTGACGTAACAATAATGCTGTACTTAAGAGCTGTTGACATTGGTGCTATTGTGTTACCATCTGACCTTGCCATCTGTTGCCTGTAGTGGGATTGTAAGATACTGTATTAAGCACTGACAATGCAAAAATGTGCCGGAGAACTGAGTGCAGAAAGGACATCTCCAGGGAGGGGAAAGGGCAGATTAATGCAAACATTTTGAACAATTAATAATTTAAACAGTGATAAGAAAAGTGTTTTTAATCCTTGAAAGCTAATGATCTTTGGACTAAAGTGAAGAGACCTTCAAGAACAATGCAATTTGTCTACAAGTCTCAAGGGGCTCGAGCATTAGCCCGAGGAGTTCCTGTTTAGGGACATGTAGCATGTTGTGGCAGGTCACATGCATTCTGTATGCAAACAAAATAAAGACACGTTAAGATACTCTATATGATTTAAATGTGCAGCCCCAAGCACTGGAGGTTATTATTTTAATGGTTCAGCAATAGAAATTCTAAACTTGTCAATTGGTGTATAACATCAATACCTGAATGTAAAAGTTGTGTGGTACATTGAATGTATATAATACATACATAATAACGAAATTATGAAAGGTATTCAATTGTTAGAGTCTTACAGTATAGATTAATTGCTGGTTGTAATAACTTTCCAGGGATACTTTAGGGTTCTTGGTAGATGAAATGATATTGTGTAGACCTTTTAACCCTCACAGTTTTCCTCCTCCACATGTGCTGTGCGCCTGAAGAAGAAAACGGCGAGGCTTTCAAAGCCGAGAAAGGCTTGCAATTAGAAATGTACGAAACGGTCGCCCAAGGTTGTGACGCAGGCAAAAAATGACTTTTCTCTGGCGTGAAAAAAATGCCGATCTGTCAGATTTCACAAGCCGTTCGCAAAGTATTACGTTAATGTAAGTTAATTTCACGTAATATGGGAATATGGGAAAACCGCCAGATTCCCTTAATTCTGAGACTATAGACAGGCCCCATCCGCCATGTTTTGCTCACGGTGGCGAGATCTCGCTGCAAGCTTGCTTAATTGCAATGTCTAAGACTAATTTCGGGACATTACAAGCCCTGGCTATGTTTCGCCAAGAATTTTGGGGACGTAAAAATGTAGCGATTGCATTTGGCTAGTGTCGCACGTCTCTGATTGCAACGCATTATATAAAGCATTACGTTGCAAGTTTGCCCCTCTGGCACTCAGTGGGTTAATGCGTTGCTGTAGCTTTGCTGCTTTAGGCCATTATGCGCGTCGCCATGTGCCACCAAAACAAATTAATGTTGTCCATTGAGCGCGCACATAGTGCATAGTGCGCGCTACCGACACGTCCAAGCACGCAAATTTTGAACAGACATTTGAAATTGTTCTTGCCAGGCAACGGCCGCATCACGGCCGGGTCACGTGAGCGGTTCAGCCAATGAGGGCGAACCACTCACGTGACGTCACGGCCACGCCTCCCTGTCACCCCTGACACCTGCAGTGCAGGTTTCACGTGCGAGCAACGCGCGAGTGGCAACACGCGGATGCGTGCGCACTGACGCCCCAACTATAAACGAGGCCTTACACACAATAATCCGGCTGGGCCTCTACCTTACATTATTTGCATTCATCAGAAACACCTGGGTTACACATTGCGATTTTAATTTATTTGTATCCAAATACCTACATTTGTGTTGAAGTTCTGTGCTTGGCCTCTCTATATCATTATTAGGTCAAATGTTTGTGCTCATTTACACGTTCCTATTTTTGTACAACAACATTTATTTTTGCAAAGCACACACGTCTCAGAATAATATCCTAACAACTATTCCGATTTGACCCAAGCAGCAACATGAGCATTCAATGCAAAATACCTCCGTGTTATGCCGACAGCAGTAAGCCAATACACCGGTATGGCACATAAATATTACAATCCATAACGTACCAATAAAAAAGGTAGTTCAGAAGCTTAAGAAAAGCAGTGGCCCCGTGACTCATTTCAAGACTTTCTAAACCCGCTAAACACTGGGGCAAAGATATTTGGACCGCTCCTTAGAATTATGCTTTTAGTAAAAGGAAATGGACATTTAGGTTTGTACATAAAAAATAGTCCAACCCCAATCATTACATACCAATGACATTTGGTCATTTGTATGTCGTAACTCTGTTAGGAGCCCTCATGGCACGTTTGGAATTCCAGGTGAATGGTGCTCATGCCCTGACTGCTCTCCCCGGGGTCTACTGCGTGTTTCCTACCGTATCCTACAGGAAGAATGCGCAGGCAGCGGTCAATGCCAACGTCAGACTGTCAGCATGAGATCCACAGGGAGCCTGTGAATAGAAGGGACCTGAGGAAGATAGGCCACGCTCTCACCTTGATAGGAGAGAACCACCCTGATCCTCTGATACAGCCATAGGAGTAAGCCTCTACCTTGTCATCCTCACACCTGGTTTGCCAGACTCTGGACTGGACATGCAAGGAGCAACTTTGAAGTTGTACTGAATGAAACCCCTTGTTCTGCATTCCTTGCTGGCACCACCCTGCCCAACTCACGAAGAAAGGTACAGGTGGTCTGGCCAGCGACCGCACCACAGTGCTCCTCAGAGGGTGCCTAGTATTTAGTCTAACTAATAACCACACCTAAGCCTGGATCCACAAACTTCGTTATTGCATTAATCAGGCGTTAACATAAGTCGATAACGAGTATCTGCAAAGCTCACTAACGTAGTGTTACGTGCTGTTTTCACTCATAATGAGTGCTTTAATATAACAGACGTTAGTGCTAATGCTATGCAAATCAGGTGTTCTCACTAAATGCACAGGGAGGTTTCGGGGGATAGCTCAATAAATAATTGTGGGGAGGGCTTTTCCCAAAATGTTTTGCCCTTTCCTTGGGTTGTTCTTTTATAACAACATAACAACATTACGGTATTGCCTAATTTTTCAAGGGGTTCTCTAAATGCCGCATTTGTTGATTGTTGCTTCAGAATATGGCTGCACTAAAAACTCGCCCATGAAAATTCAGAAAGTGCGTTTAGCGGGTTATAACTCGGCGCCTCGTGCCGTCCAAAACAACTAACATTATTGCCAACATGACAATATGTGCCCTCCCGTTTTGCCTTGGTAGACCTCTTATAGTCCCTTTGTCACCCTGGCAAAGGGTTCAGTTGTCCATTTCAGCTGGCTCAGATCCTAGTGGTAACACCTTACACCTTGAAGCCTTTCTTTTCCGCACGTCAGCAGCTGTGACACATTTGGACACTTTAATTATGGGCCTGGCACTGACACAGTTTTTTTTCCCCTGCCCTGAAACATACAGTACTTATTTGCTTTGCTCCAGTGAAGCCTTTATATAGAGAATAAAAGTGTAATTTCCAGTGTGCTTCAGAGCTTTATCAGTGTGACCCCCACGCACATATCACCGCCGTGGAGTGACTTAGCCTGATTGCCCCCGTTATGTTTCCAGGGGCTGAGGGACTTGCTTGTTGTGAAATGCGACGTGTGTTACTTTCGAAGCCGTTCACTGAGCACATACACAGACCAAAACAAAGCCTTTATTTTTTTCCATTAATACATCGTCCTTTGTTATTTCCCCAGCGTGAAATCATACAAAAGTTGTATTTATTATTTTATATTTTACCATACAAGGGATTTCAGATAACATACCCATGTCATTTCTCTTATCAGGTATAGTGAAGCAGCACCCCCCTCACCTGGAGCTCTTATCTTGCCAACCTACCATGCGTCAAAATATCAGGGAGATTCGTCAGGGCTATGTGCTGTATCAAGGGCTGCAAGTGCAAATTGTAATGTTAAGTTGATGCTAACAGCATCAATTCCATGTCCCATTTCTTTGCATCAATGAATGAAGGTTCTTTGTGTCACATTTGCTGCGTTTGCACAGGGGAGTCATTTGAAGAGTTGTCATAAGAGAGGTTATGGGCAGAGCTTTGTACTGTGCGGTAACTACCATGCATGAAGCACAATTTAGTTTTATTATGTAACTACAACACCCACCATTGGGATATGTTAACAGAACTGGGTCGGCTATCCCTTCAAATACTTCCTGGACAAATTACACAATTATCTAAGCAGGCTTCACACCTCTACTGTATACAGTGCTTACCACCTTAGATCACCTGCAGAAGCCTGCTTACCGTTCCATAGTTCAATAAAGAATCTGGAGCTCCTAGGTATCCCTGATGTAGCAGTGTGGTTCCTGGACCTCACCGAATGATATCAGGGTCCACCTTTTCCTTGCTGCTCTAGCCTATGACTGCTGAACTATTCATGATACTAGTACTCATTCATCTAGACATGATCACTATTTTACAGCTACATCTATCATTGACCTAATATAGGGTTAACATGCATGCAGCTGTGGCTACAGTATATAATTTATTAAAAGGCAGAATTTATATCATCAGTTCATTTAAGGTTATTGGCAGCTTACATCATACTTCTCAAGCCATACAGAGGTTCAGATTCAATAGTCTGTATTTAACACAGCAACTCACAGCCCTCTCAGCAAGTGAATATTCACACAGTTAGTAATAACACAGTCATTTTATGTTAGTAGACCTTGTTTATATTTGTTTATATGAAAATTGATTGCCATAGTTTGTAGCACATTATGAGTAGATACAACACTGTCATTCCAAGTGATTGTTACTAGCTTTTGAGTGAGGTGCACTGTGCCTCAATATACACCTTTTTCCCCTGGCATCGCCCGGTAGGTACATCAGGTGTGACACAGTTACACTCTATTTTTTGTGAAATGTTTCACATGGGCTTTTCATCGTTAGCTGCTTTAATTTAAATCAGTATAATACAAGGTACAGTATATTTTAATGAGTTCTCATAGGAACTCTTGATCATATCATACTAGCTATTTTCAAGATAGCTATAATAATTGGTTGATTAGGGTGTGTTTCAATGAAATACATAGAAACCCGCCGCAACTGAATTGTTCTTTTCAGGGCAACAGATCTGGGCGTAATGTATGAAACCTGACCAAAAAAATGGCTCAGACAAGTAAAAACCATAATAAATAAATATAATGTGCACCCCAAAACATGATACATACAATAGGGGGCTATTCATTAAACGGCGATCTAGTCAATATGTTTCTGTGCGATAGTGCCCCGATCGGTACTATCCCAGTTTAATGAATAATCCCTATAACCTTTAGATTTGATCACAAACTCTTTCGCTGCCAGTTACTTTCCTGTCTAGGAGCAAATGGGGTTAAGAGACCTTGCAGACAACAAGAGTTATGTGCCTGCAAAGGCTGCCTGGCCCATCGATGAACTGTACAAGTTGTAACAGCTTTCAAACTTTGCTCTGTCTCATTGCTCTCCCTAGAGACGGGATCCTGCTTTCTAAGACAGCTCGGCCATGAGTTTGAACAGGATTACAAAGCATTTGAACATGTTCTGGGTTCTTAATTATTAGACTGAAAGAGAATGGTTAGAGACCAGAAAATCGCACGGACTGGTAATAGAATGTGAGCCTAATATTTCTCAGCACTGTACTGTACTCATTTTTTTGTGTAAATTCTTTGTTTTCATGTTTCAGTTGTCATACAATATTTCTTGTAATATCTTTTGGGTTTCAATAAACAACCTATAACTGCATGTTTTTCACGTTTCGTGCTTACATTATTTTGCTTGGCTATTTCTAACTTGTACAGTGAAAATACCTTGTTTCAGTTACATTTCTCAATATAAGCAATGACAATAATAGTGATGTACAATAATTAGCAAAACAAGAAAAAACACAAAAGCGCACCAAGATGAGAGATAGATATTGTATTAGCAACAAATAATAAAATTAGTAACTTACATATAAAATTTCTTTAATAATCCCCGATTCTGGTGTCTATCACAGGAGTAGGGCATCACATAGGAAGTATGAAGGGTAATCTCAGTTCTGAGAGATCAGACCCGCGCGCTGGGGCTGTCTCTGTTCACTCTCCTGTCCTCCACGTGTGGTAGCGTGGTGCGGAGTGTAGCGCGCATGCGCAGGAACCGGGGCCTTCAATAGGTGTCCTTAGGATGCCTGTCCGTTTTTGATAGCATAGAAACGATCGGAAATAAGCAGGAATGGTACACTTGAGTGTGTACTGGTGGTGGGTAGTAAAACCGCCAGCCACAACAGTCGCGACGCGTTTCGTTTAACAAAGTAAACTTCTTCAGGCAATATCTGGGACACCTGTTTAGGGGTCCTTTATAGGTCTAATTCTGTGCGTCATTGGTTAATACTAATGGCTGCATGGCCAATCAGGCTCATATACTGATAGGGGCGGGCCACAATAGGAAGACCTCCCTATTAGTGGATTTGATCCAGTAATGAATTACACTAATTAAGTATATATATAAGTGTAAATAGAAAGGTAAACAGACCTTAAAGGGGAGCCAAAATCATGTGTCCCAAATAGTCAAGTGCAATAAAATATGCATAGTAGTAGCATAAAAAACAAAGTATATGTGCATACTGGATAACAACATTAATAACATTAAATGACATATAAATAACTTTTAAAATATGGGAAATAGAACAAATGGAAAGGTGGGTGGGGGGAGGGGAAGAATTGAAGAAAAAGTGGGGGGGAAAAAGGAGGTGGAAAAAAAATAAAAAAGTGGAAAAAAAAGTGGAAAAAAAAAAGGGGCTTATAAAATGAATAAAAACCACTGTAATGATAAAGTAGCTAAAAAAATCAGATAAAAAACAGATAAAAAAGGTATTAGACCAATGTTTGTATCAAATTGCAGTATGCATGGTTTCACCTCAAAAAAGGGGTTAATTCCACATAGTCGTTCAAGCCCCCCGGGTACTTGGATTGGAGGGTAAATATCCAGAATTGCTCCCTTTTTGCAATCTGAAGATCTATGTTACCAGCCCGTACATTAGTTGTTATATGTTCGATGCCCATATAATAGTGATGTACAATAATTAACATAAATAATAAAATAATATTGAGAAAATAGTAATAGAAATAGTAATATTCGGGCTGAAATTCTATGATTCTCTTGTTGCGTGGATCTGTTTGGTGGTAGGGGGAGGGAAAGAAATATCCTTTTAGAAGGTGCACCCCTAAATATACCCAAATATAAACCAGTAGAGAGATAGATACTATACAAATGATTGTACCGTAGAGGTGTCTCCTGGCACAAAATAAACCCTAGTCCTGACGTCTAGCGATGGCCGAACAGATGTGTAATGGATTATATATGTTTAGAACAAATACCTTGATGTATAAGGTATTTGTAGGATCACAAAATATTACAATAAACTTTAATACATCAAATTTTTCAAATCAGTTAAAAAGAACGGGTGACTAATTAACACCTTGACAAAGACCTACCGGTTGAAACGCGTTGGTGGGGGTCTCGGGTACCCCATTATGTAGCTATTTTTTATCTGGATCCAATAAATTGTTAATACATGGGCACGCACTCTGCTTAACTCTTTTTTCATGCGTTGGTGCAAGTAGTTGTAAGGTCCGGGGGAACACCTCTCCCTAAGGGGGTTCCTCCCGCGACCTCACTTACCTGCACTGCAGCTCTCCCCCTTCGCCGCCGCGGGCGGGATCTTCCTTCCCCTCCGCTCCCCGCGGCAACTACTGAACTCGCGCATGCGCGCGCACGGCCGAGGAGTTCTCGCCCCCAGCTGAGGCCGCGCGCGCCTCTCCCGCGCGGCGCACACGCCTGATGCGCGTGCACCGCTCACAAGCTGCAGATCCAGCGCAGCTGTGGTAAGTTTCTCCCTTCCAATCTCCATCTTCCCTGGGGCCGCTCCCTCGTTACTCCCCCTCTCCCTATTGGTCCTTCCTCCTACTTATACCTTGCTCAGCCATTCATTCTTTGGCTGAGCATAGCTTTGTATGACCTGTGTTAACCACAGTCGTGCCTGCCTCAGTTCCTGTCTCTTTTTGTCTCCTTAGTGATCCCTTGCGTACCGAACCGGCCTGGCTGTGGATCCGCTCTGGTCTTCTACCCCTGGTCTGTATCCTGACCTCCTGGACACCCCTGGTCTGTATCCTGACCTCCTGGACACCCCTGGTCTGTATTCTGACCTTCTGGACACGCCGACCCCTTTACATCGGTTTGCGGATTCCGTCCTACCTCCCGGCTCTGGACCCCAGGCTCTCGGTACCACCTATCTTCTGGAATCTCCCTTCTCGTCTGGCGAGTATCTTATTTTCGGGGTCCCTCCTTGTCCGTGGTGAGCACAGCGTAACAGTAGTGCTTTGTTTTTCCATCCACTTCCATAGGTACACGTTCAGTCTGTTTGCTAATATTTTTGCAAGTGTTTTGATATCTACTGTACATTTATCAGTGAAATTGGTCACTGCACCATTTAGTTGATCTTTCCCTGGCTTCTGAGGGACTGTAATGTGAGCTTCAGACCGGTATTGTTTCATGTTCCCTAGTCCTCTTAGTGAGTTGAACATATTTTGAATATACGGTATCGTGGATTGGCCGAAAATTTAATAATATGTGTGGGGTAGCCCATCTTGTTGCATTTCTTCTTCTTCCTGTCTTCGGATGCTATTATTATTGTACAGTGAGTCCTCGTTTACCGACATTCCCGCTGACCGACGTATTGTCTTATCCGATGCATTATCCAACGTCGGACCCGCTTATCCGATGGTCGCCGCCGCTGAATAACATTGACTCGCAATCCGACGGTCCGTTATCTGATGGCGGTTTGCAGGATGCCTTGCGTCGGATAAACGAGGACCGCCTGTATTTACTTTGCTTTTTAATTGTTTGGCCAGTAGTCTGTCCATCTTGTTCCCTTTCTCATAGTACATGTGTTATAACCAAAGCAGTGATTTTTCTATTTTTTGCTGTTGTTAGTGGGTTACATTTTCCACTCGCTGCTGTTAGGTCTGTCAATGTCTTCCTGTCCCCTGGGCGTTTGTGTTTTACTTCTAACTCTTAAATGCTTTTGCTTAATGTTAAGATTTATTTTTCCCCTCACTTTTCTCCTAAGGGAAGCTTGTTAAATGAACTCCCCTAATTACACTTTCATGCGCTTCCTAAAGGGATGCTGGGGATATATTTTCTGTGTCATCTTCGGTAAAGTATTTTTTGAGGGATTCCTCTATTATCAATACCACTGTGCTATTTTTCAACAGTGCCTTGTTTAAGCTCCATTTCCAGGCTCCTGTTCTTATTGACCCTGATTCTGTTTCAATTCAAGGGTTACTGGGGCATGGTCTGACCATGTTATATTTCCCATGTCTACTTTTCATATTTTGCCCACGTTAAGTTGATCTATGAAAATGTAATCAATCCTGGAATAACTATCGTGTGGGTGTGAGTAAAATGCATAGTCTTTCCCAGATGGATGTAATACTCCATGTGTCTATCAACATATGTTGGTTTAACAATTTAGTAAGGCGTTTAGTCTGCTTTCTGATGGGTATTATATACCCCTTACAGGTATCTACTTTCGGGTTCAGGGCCTCATTGAAGTCTCCTCCCATGTATAGGGGCCCTACTCTGAATATATTAATGATAGACAATATGTTATCTAGGCAGTCTGTCTGTCCTGTATTTGGGGTGTATATGTTTTCCGGTATACAGTATGTTTGTCATGGGGATTTTTTTCCCTTTTTATTTAAGTGTTCATTTGACCAGGATATACCTGCCCATTAGATATTTGTTTTATCTAATCTCTTGTAATGGGAAGGTTTTGCCAAACAGTATACCCACCCCATTTCTATTGGTTCTGGATGAGCTAAGGCAGTGGTGTCACTGACAAGACTACACACACACACCTAAGGGCAGGGTCCCTACCTTAGGGGCCTTCCCTCAGAACCTACCCACTAACCTAGTGGGGAGCAGGGTCTACCTGAGACCTGGGGATAACCTGACCTGGTGTAAGAGCCACTTTCTCCCTATACCCTTCCTCCCCCTTCCTGCTCCCAGCTCCAACTGACGTTCTCCTAAGCCCGCGACAAGTATCTCTCTCCCCTCTCTGGATTCCTGGCCTCTCATTGGCCGCTATGAGGCACCTGTTGTATCCCTCCCTATGCCTCATGGGAACAGTAGTCCCGTAGATGCTGCTGTTGCATTGGGGCCACGTGCGCGCTTGTACTGCACATGCGTGACTCCCTAATGGCCGCCGCAACTCCTGCACAACTTCTGCACATGCGCGACCACTGCGCATGTGCGAGCAGACACAATGGCGGCCGCCGCTTGCCGGGTGCGCTGCAGAGCCTCGGAGCGCTCCCTGCTCCGGCCCCCACCTTCTCTGCGTGCTGGCGGGTCCGTCGCTGCCTCCGGCGGCACCCACGACCACTCGCCGCGCACAGAGGGGGGTCTCTGGGGATGATAAGAGACCAGGGCTACACTCTCCCCCTCGTAAAATCCCAGCAAACTCGCTTGGGTAGCAAACATAACAGAGAATTATATAATGAAAATGCATAGCCAAGATTATTCAGCAAATCACATGCACTTGTTCAACGGTTCCCAACATAATCATGTTGATACCCGAGGCCAGCTGAGTTTCATAGTGGGGTACCCTAACTGATTGAGTGATTGACTCATGGGAGTCCTTTGGAGCTCAAGAACGGGTGCTTCAGTCTCTGATCCCAAACCATCTCCTCCCCCTGGTTGAAGGAATTGTAAGGGGTCTTGGTACCAGACATTTACCCGGCCATCCGTGGCATGGATGAGGTCTTGCTCTTTTCCTCGGTCCACCACATGGTGAATGAAGCGCTCCATCATGCGCATGAAGGAGGCATTAATTACCAGAGCGGTCACAGCACAGTCTTGGTTCGCTCCAGCAACCTCTTTAGCGGTAACGTCTTCTGGGGACATCACAATGTCTACGTGCCGGCCCATGTCTTGAGGCGAAAAAGCTTGGAGATTCCTCGTGTAGGAGTAAGCGTCACTCATGGCCGCTGTACTGGATACCTTGATGTGGTCAAATCTGCTCCATGGTCTGCAGAGATCTTTTAGGGGAGACACCTCCACCAGGACGCGATGACGAGGTGAGCCCATCGCCCGGGTGATCCTACCCTTGGGGCCACCATGCTCTGCGATCACCAGGGAGCTCACACCCGCCACCCCTGGGGCAGTCAACTCACCCCTGTCGTCGTTGGCAGGTACTGATCCCATGCCTGGGACCGATGGTACCATCGTGGAAGACCGGACAGGCCACAGTAGGACCCACGGACCCACAGCAGAGTCCGCAGTATATGGGGCAATCAGCCCTTTGTCCTCAGCTTCACTTGAGTGGTCCGCCGGCAGGCGCATTACCACGAGTGGTTGGTCTCTGGAATCACCAAAAGAGGATGGGGGTATAGACACCTTACCCTGTGATTCCGGAATCTGCAGTTCTGGAACCTGTGGTTCTGAGGGGGAAACTGAGTCTAGAACTGGGGTACACAGACCCCCTGGAAAATCTGGTCTAGCACACTGACTCGGTGACGCTACAGCATCGCAGCTGTCCATTTTGGTCAATGTACCTTTCTCTACTGGTTCCGGCTCTAGAACCGGATCTGGAACCGACATCTGTGACTCTGCCTTCGGTGGCTCCGGCTCGGGACCTGAGTCTAGAATGTCCATTTGGGCACACGAGCTCTCTGCAACCTCTATAGCTGGGGTAGGTTGAATAGCAGCGGCTTCAACTGCCTGGGTAGAGAGATCAGTCACATCAGTTTGCTCCGTGGATTCCGTAGGCTGGGGCATAATAGGCTTCAAGAAATATGCCCCGCAGCAAGCACATTCGCGCTCCCACGCCAGTTCGCCTCTAGAACAGTCATAGATAGTACTAAAACATTGTATACACGCTTCTCCTTCCACCTCGGTTGTCTTGAAGCCTAGCGGGAACTGGAATATGTCGACTCCCTTGTCACAGGCTTCCTGAAGGAAGGGACACATTAGCGCGAGGGCATCTATTCCTGGCAATTGCCGGGGCACATTCACGTTAGGCTTTAACCCCTTGCAGTCTATTTCATTCCCGGAGGAAAAATAATCAGTTTCTGCAACAATGTCCTCCTCCTCTTCTGGCGGTTCTGTAGACTGCAGCAGTCTGGGTTTCAGGAACTGCACCTCACAGTCGGGACACTTGAGCCCTCGGGTCAATTCACCGACGAGGCAATCACAAACGCTCAGGCAGCAGTGCAGGCATCCTTCCCCATCTCCCACTGTTGTCGTGAGCGCTATTGGTAACGTAGATAACCCATCAGCCCAGCCACCAGTCACATTACAGTCTTCTAATACACAGGGGCATATTACCATTGGCGAGCCCAACTTTGGGGGCCGTATGACTCTATACAGCTGAGGGTGTATTTCTCTGCATCCCGTACTTTCCTTAGGGGGAACAGACATTGCTGATTGCTGTTCACTTTTCTCACTCACATTGTGGGGGCGGGGCTCTGGTTTTCCCACCAGTCCCGGACAGATCTCTGCAAAACAATTTGGTGCAGCCTGGCAGTCAGCCGCACATGTGCCATTTTGATTTGGCGGGAGCCGCCATTTACGGTGGGACTCACTGTTAGCATCCCTTGCTGCAGGAGCCTCCATTTTGATCACAGTCTTGTTAACTACACTAGGGCTCTCGTTGCATGCAGAAACTGCCAAGTCAGGGTAAATAAAGGGGCATCCATCGGTTGGACCCCCGGGCAGATTCAAGAATTGGGGGCCATCTTCCTCGCTTATGGCCTGGCCCACATACATCAGTACAGTACTCCATTGCAAGGTGACATCATACCTTTGCCCTCTGACCCACGTACAAGCTAGCCCAGGGAGTTTCCGAACATGCGCCTGGACGTCTAGCAAACACACGCCAGCAGGAACTGCCCCCACGGCAACCACGTGGTTAGGAGTCGCGTTAACCTTCAAGGCCCATGTGTAGACCTCCTGCCTTGAGAGCACCCACGTGGTGAAAAATTAAATTGACAATTTTGACAGAAAAATAGGACAGGGCCCCCCAGGTCTGAGATCTCAGCAGCGCCTCCAAATGTAGCCCTTTTTCTGACGCTCTAAAGAGACTACTGGTCACTGCACACACCTGTGGCTCCAGGAGATCTGAGCCTCCGCTAGCTGGGAGCCTGGGGTAACACTTATTAGCGCAGCGCCTCCACTTACCCAGGATCCCCATTATGTAAGATTCCCCTGGGCAAGAAACATAACAACACACATATGATTGTAACTGGTTTTACTGTAACGCAATAATAACCTCTTGATAATGAACCGTGGCAACAACACATATCACATTACTTATACTATAACGCTAGTGGCTCGGCCACTCTCTCTTTAGGAGTACTGTCTCTGTCCCGTCACCGTGTGCCCCACACCGTGTCCATGTATGGAATGTATTTGTAAAGGCTCAGTCCTTTGGCCACTGCACTAGTGTCCCCAAAGAGTTATACCTAAGGCGGGATCAGCGCCTGTTGACCGGTGTTGGTGCACTTGATGCCTTCCGGTCACGGCGGTGACCGGTAACAGCTTCGAAAAGGATCAGACAAATCAGCGGCCTGCCTCCGGTGTCGCAATGTCCAGCCGTCTGGTCCCAAACGACTCGCCACAACCGCAACTCTGTACCTTTGTCCCTAGCTGTTGCTCAGTAAGGGGATGACGTTCCTATCACTATAGGGCTTCCCAGCAGCACTGCAACCTCCTTGGGGCCTGCGGGGAAAAGCTGTTCTATGCAGGCGGGTCACTGACCCCCTGCACCAACACTACCTCTTCCTTCACCCTCCGTATCACCTCTCACTAGCTCAACCAAATAACTGCTGCAGCTGCACTGCACTCAACACTGTGTCTTCTTGTCAGCACACACAGCACTGCAGCTGTGTCACTGACAAGACTACACACACACACCTAAGGGCAAGGTCCCTACCTTAGGGGCCTTCCCTCAGAACCTACCCACTAACCTAGTGGGGAGTGGGGCCTACCTGGGACCTGGGGATAACCTGTCCTGGTGTAAGAGCCACTTGCTCCCTACACCCTTTCTCCCCCTTCCTGCTCCCAGCTCCAACTGACATTCTCCTAAGCCCGCGAAAAATATCTCTCTCCCCTCTCTGGATTCCTGGCCTCTCATTGGCCGCTATGAGGCACCTGTTGTATCCCTCCCTATGCCTCATGGGAACTGTAGTCCCGTAGAGGCTACTGTTGCATTGGGGCCGCGTGCGCGCTTGTACTGCACATGCGCGACTCCCTAATGGCCGCCGCAACTCTTGCACACCTTCTGCGCATGTGCGACCACTGCGCATGCGCGAGCAGACACAATGGTGGCCCCCGCTAGCTGGGTGCGCCGCAGAGCCTCGGAGCACTACCTGCTCCGGCCCCCACCTTCTCTGCATGCCGGCGGGTCCGTCGCTGCCTCCGGCGGCACCCGTGACCGCTAGCCGCGCTCGAGGGGGGTCTCTGGGGCTGAAAAGAGACCAGGGCTACCTGTAGTTTAAAATATTTGGGCATATGGTTTGACTCTCATTTAACATTTGGGTTGCACATTGGTACCCTGACATCCAAAACCTATGCAAACTAGGTGTACTATATAGGAACAAATTCTCCCTAAGTCTGCTGGTCAGAAAGGGTATTGCACAGCAGATGCTGATGCCAATTATAGACTATGGGGACACAGTATATGGATCGAAACCCCAAACTCACCTCAGCAAACTTGATACCCTCTACAATTCAATATGCCGCTTTGTCCTCCAAAGTAATTACAACACACCACTGAGAAATGCTCACAGAACTAGATTGGTCATCACTTGAGTCTAGGCGCAAAGTTCATCTTTCCTGTCTTGCCTTCAAAGACTTTCTGGGCAAGCTACCTGCCTATCTGAACAAGCTCATCACCCCTACCACATGCAGCACTTGTCATCTGAGATCTGACTCCAAAAGACTGTTCATGGTCCCAAGGTTCAACAAAGTATCCGTCCGCTCCTCCTTCTCTTACCGTGCACCCACAACTGGAACAGTCTACCGTAGACTCTCACTGCCGCCACCAGTCTAAGTTATTTCAAAACTAAAGCGGTCTCACATTTTAATATGGTCTGGAACTGTTATATACCCCTATCATATACATTATCTTTAATTGTGCATACAATGTCTTGTATTTAATGTACTGTATAACCCTTGACACTCATTGTGACTATGTATTTGTCACCATGTATTTGTCATTATAACTCTGTGCCCAGGACATACTTGAAAACGAGAGGTAACTCTCAATGTATTTCTTCCTGTTAAAACATGTTATAAATATATAAATACTGGCTAGCAATAAGAACATATACCTTTTCATGACATATTTCATGTTATAGTTACTGATCATCAGCAGATTGCCTTTCAGGTTGCTTCCCACTTTTATTTACCTTCTTTTTCTTCTGCACCATGTTCTCTCCTCTGTAATGGTGGTGGCTGCTGTGACCTGGTGCTTTTCAGGGGCTCTGGTTCCGTCCGGTTCTTTGGGCTGGGGAGGTTTAGTCTCTTGGAAAAGTTACTGAAATCCTCCCCATATTTAAGGATGGCAAACAAGTCCAAAATTAAGATGGTGCTTCAGACTATATATGAGCTCAAGAGATTTCCAAAACATATAAGTCATGTTATCAAGCACGATATTGTGAAACGCGTAGGTGCATTTTTAAATCTCGGTTCATCCATTAGATACAATACATTTTTTTTCCAAAGTCACCTCTTGATCATGGTGATTTTTTTCGTCTACCACGGTTGTGCTCCGTGCTTTATTCTCATGATACTGAACCATATTTAAAGATGGCAGCTTTCCCCTGATGCACAACAATTAGCTTGGTGGGAAATCCCCATTTATATCGTATTTTAGCTTTCTGCAGTCATATGGTGACCTGCTTCATCTCTCTGCGGCGCTGCAGGGTAAGTGTAGGAGGTCACTGTCTCTGCATCCCTTCAAACTCCGTGCTCTTAATATTACCAGCTTTTTGCATGATCTGATGGTTGATGCCTTGGTCTGAGGGCTCTATGTGCCCTGTCCATCTTCCACAAGAATGCTTTGGGTTTGCCTGCCACATGGGAGAATAGCTTCTGCAGATTCCAGTTCTGCAGTGTCTGTGGTCTCTGGTATTCTGCGGATTCTTACTGTATATTGGAGCGTCTCCCTCTATTATCTACACTGGCGACACACTTTATTCGAGCTCGGCTAGTCCCACGAATTCGGGTATACCCGGGTGTATTGAGGTTTGTGACTGTTTTCTGCCCGAGTGCATTGAGGTATTTTCCAGGCAGGGATTGAAGCATTTTATTCCCGCTGGCTGCAATACTGCACAGTATATATATATATACTGCATTACAATTCATGAATTTATGCCATCTGGCAGACACGCGAAGCATTGCAGCCTATTAAATCCTAATCATTATCATTTAACAGATCAGCCGCCCGTCAGCCAGGCATGAACTCAGGCTGGGAAGGCAAACGCAACGGGGCTTGTCAGAGGTGAGGAGCGGCGCATTCCAGGTATCTGCCAGGTACATACTGGGTATTTGCTTGAATAAAGTGTGTCGGTGCAGTAGATCTTCAATGTGCAGAAGCATGCTCTGTCCGTTTCCTTTTGTATTCCTCTGATGCAATCCCTGCATCTGTCTCCAGAATATTTACCCTTTCTCCGAGGGCGGATACATCTTTTTAAACTTAGCTTAGTTTTTTTTTTAATCATGCGTGATAGTTCCATTAAGAGGGTTTTTAATGTCGTCTTTTGTTGCCAGGTTAGTCAGGACTGCCGCTGTGGCATAGTTTACCTGTTGTTCTGCTATTTCTGCTCCACTCTCCCTCTCAGGGGAGTCTCATGGAGAGCGAGATGGTGCACGCGATCCGGCAGCTCCCATCTGTCGTAAGAAGTGGGTAAGCTCTATTGCTTTTTTTAGTAATGGGCATCCCTGCTGGTATAAGGGTCCTCCGCCATGCTTTGTCTGGGGATCACTGTGGATTAGGTGCTGTCTTTCAGGCGTACGGTCCTCCTTTTAATGACTTTACTGCATGTAACAGGAACTGCCATCGTCCAAGGGATCCCATCTATGCGTGCTAGATCTGTGACAGGTCGTGGTAGGTTTAAGGGGAAAGGAACATTTTTTAGGTTTCCAGCTGAAAATATAAAACTAACATTGTTTTCATTATCAAAGACACCAAAAAAAAAAAAAGATTTTACATTATGAATTATTGTACTTGTGTAAGGAACGCGATAACATAGTTACTTTATTTACCACCTTTCGCTCTGGGGGCTAAGTGTCCTGCCAGAGCTGGACAGAAAACAGAAGGTTTAGAGCAGCATAATACAGTCCTTTGGTTTGTAACAGTTCCATATAACACTATTTTGTGGCCCTGCGGTACCCAAGTCTTGTGAGTGAGAAGTCTCAGGGATAACTATACTCCTCGCCTCATAACCCTTTCCCCATCTCTTGTTCTGAGTCTGGTGCACACTACAGTGGCGGCCGCCTTTATCCTAATGCGGCCGTATCGGCGCAACTCTGATTACCGCGGGCAGATGCAGTATTTTTTTTTTTCCGGAATATGCTCCGGTATTGTGACGCGATTGTAATATTGAATGCATGAACGTGAATGCGGTATGAATGCGGCATGAACGAGGTGAAGTGCGTGGCATTCGGAAAATATCCCCGAAAAAAATCGGAGATGTTGGAGAATAAAAGGGGCCGCGACAGTACTTTTCTTAGAAAATTTCCGTTTTTCACAAAATCTCTCATCCATGTCCAGGATAATATTTAAAATATCTGAGATTTAAGGAAATTGAACCAGTCTCATCTGGCAAACACCAAATATCCTCTATCAAATGTCCCCTGGGAAAAGAGAGAAAGAGGTACCAGTACATCCTCCACCATTTCACCCTCACCCCCATATGTTTCCGTCTTATCCCTCTCCTCCATATCACCCATCCCATCCCTGCAGGAGAATGTCTCTTGGAGAGAGAGAACTGGACACCGGTCTGAACATCATGCAGCTTTATTTACCATAGCATGGATGCCTGAACCCACCCCTGGTTAACCAGGAAGGGCTCAGAGAGCCTCCGACTTAACCATCTACAGCACCTCACCAAACCACATATCTCTGAAATATGACACAGTTCTTTTAAGTCCAATCTTTGTGAAGGTCTGCTAAACCTTACCGACCTAGGGCCTCATGCAGTAAGCGCCGAAAACCATTTTTCGCCATTTTCTTTTTTTTAGCAGGAAAAAAACTATTCGGCAGCCGGTTGCCGATAAGCTACTTTTCGCCACTTATCGGCACTTTCTGAAACGCACTCAATTCTAGTAGCCCCGATCAGCTTTTCGCTGCTGATCGCCACTCTAGAATTGAGATTTGTACGGCAATCCAGCCCACCAACTAAATTTGGCAAGTTGCTGGGGGAGAAGCAAGCATCGGCAAGGTCGACACTTAGAAAAAATCAGGCCTTTTTCCCGCCTGGGATTGATGCCGTGGGTCTCCGGAGCTGAATCGCTTTGGTTTTAGGTCTGGGGACCCCTGCTTCCCGAGATACAGGCCCCTTTATGGGGTGCCGGTATCCCTCTGCTTTGTTTATATTCCGCGGTCACGTGATCGGGACATTAAATGCAGAGGGATACCGGCACCTCATAAAGGGGTCTGTATCTCGGGAAGCAGGGGGTCCCCGGACCTGAAACCAATGCGGTTCAGCTCCGGAGACCCCCTGCACATGTACACTATGAATAAAATTTGATTTTAATTTTTTTTTATTTTGCCGATGTTGGCGCAGAGAGAGTCGCGGATCTCTCTCTGCTGCAGGCACATCTCAGCAGGGGACGGCATATCGCAAGGTTATCG
The DNA here is from genome assembly GCF_040206685.1 of Ascaphus truei. Lineage (NCBI taxonomy): Eukaryota > Metazoa > Chordata > Amphibia > Anura > Ascaphidae > Ascaphus > Ascaphus truei. The sequence continues at coordinate 12,635,396 of NC_134487.1, forward strand.
GCAGACAGACTGTCTCGCCACCGGCTACTCGGCGTGTTGCTTTCGCAGTGATTCGCCAGGGATTCGGCCCTTCCTGATTACTGTGAGTGCTTTTTCGGTGCTTACTACATCAAGCCCCTAGTTTGGCAGAAGCATCTGGAGATTGAGTGGAAGGGTTTGTGGCTATTGACAGTGCAATATAGTTCCTGTTGATCTGTAGGACATCGGTGAAAGTGATTGAATCGAACCAGCCATCTTTCTGTCTGAAGTAGGTAAAACCTTTTATCTTTTGCCTCACTTCATTTACTCTCTGTATAATGTTTAATGCTGCTATTGCTGTCAGTCCCAGCAGCGCTTTTGAAAGTTGTGGAATCAGGGATTCTGGAGAAGGCCGACTGATTCCCCTGCTGTTTGTAGAATCGACGTATATGCCAGAAGAAGAGGTTTCAGTGGTCTGCTGCAGTAGGAGGCTGGCACGGTATCCCCTGGAAACTGTGGTCAGGCGAGGGGAGAGGAAAAGGTCGCCGGAACACCCACAGGAAAAATATGAGCAGAGCGGCCCAGGGCTGCCAGAAGATTTGAGGGTTCAGTGAGGGGGAGGAGATATAGGAGTGTAACCCCCACCCCTTACCTGTTATTGGCTACTAAAGTAAACTAGGAGTTAATGGTAAGCAGTGGATGATAGGCCCTGCTCTGTGTGACACACAGAACTATGTAGCAGGGGGTATAAGAGTGAAAAGGAATGTTCTTGAGAGTGAGTTCCAGCATGATAGGCCTACGCATTTCGGTTCCAGACAGGACCGTCCTCCGGGCTGAGATCAAAATGCGTAGGCCTACGGCCCTAACTTGATGTAACTGAATAAGGGATTTTTTTGAGGAAGATATTTTTGAGTGCCCACTGATAACTTTATTGCTCTACTTATCTCTTAAGACTTGGAACGCCATGTTGTAGAACAGTCCTTAGAGAGAGCACTGCACTCAGGTCTAAACCTCCCGCATCTTTATTTACTCTAACATGGCTGCAATAAACTATAAAGTGCTCAAGAGCCTGCAAATGAACCCTTTAGAGTCCACCTCCCATGTCACCCAATCCCCTACCATATTATCAACTCCCCCGATGTCACCCAGTCTTCTCCCTATGTCATTCCTCCCCACTCCTACAGAAAGGCAACATTTGTTTGCGGCTTTGGATCTGCCTTGGATTGTCAGGTTCCTTTGGTCCTTTGGTCAGTCTCACAAAGGGCGATTTGTTTTTTCCAGATTTGTTTTATCATCGACGATCCAATCCACGGATTCCGCAATCTGCTGGTGGATTTTAACAATCCAATCTGCAAATTTGATTCTTAAAATCCACCAATGGATTGCTGAATCCGCGTATTGCATTCTTAAAATTCACCAGCAGATTGTATCCAATGGCGGATTTTGATGAACCCACATAGATTAAACCTGGAACAACTTGCCGACGGATTTTGCACCGCGGAACGGATTCTGAACGGAACGCTCGGAAAATTTGCACAAAATTGACTTTGACAGTTTCTAGCATCTCTACCCATGCCCCCTCCCTAACCGCACACCCCTTGTCATTCACACCCCTAATGGCACTCCCACTCCCTTTACTCACTCACATCTTTCACTCTCCCCCCAATACATCTCCCACTTTTACCTTATGTGTCCTGTGGTTTCAGTGGATGTTATGGGTAATGTGTTCATCTTTTGTGGACTCAGGGACTGTACATGCAGCAAAGGAATGGAAGCAGGCACACGGTCTTTCTAAAGGTGCAGTTTATTGTGCCACCAAAGGTCCAACGTTTCGGCAAATAGATTGCCTTTATCAAGGCAATCTATTTGCCGAAACGTTGGACCTTTGGTGGCACAATAAACTGCACCTTTAGAAAGACCGTGTGCCTGCTTCCATTCCTTTGCTCGAGTACTTCTGGGATGTCTGGACCTCCCTGGATACAGCGCACCGGCAGATAAGTACCCCCCTACAGCACCTACCATCGGTGTGCATGTGCTTCTACATATGACTGTACATGCAGCTCCTGAGCTATATCATGTTGCCTACCACTGCTTCAGAGGCTAGGTTACACATGTCATGGTCTTTTGTGGCATCCAACTTTTCGGCAATACTTTCTGTATTTTAGAGGAAAGTGATTTTGAAAAGATTTGGGACTCTTTTTTGTTGTTGTGAATTTAGCAAGAAATTAATTTTGTGTTTTCTCTGTTTTTTTTTTTCTTTTCTGAAAGTAGTGGAAAGTTGTCAAATTGTAATCGGTGATCTAGGTACATTAGTGGCAAAGGTAGAAACCGGCTACAAGCTCAGGAACAAACTAGGATATAAACCCTTTGCAAGGTATAAAGTGAAAGCGGGGCACATATAGGGTTATAATCAAAAGTTATTGTGCTATATATGAGGTAATGGAGGGGTGGAGACCGGGTGCAGATCCACATAAACCTGACCGTTGATCCGATGACAGGAGATGTACACCGCGGCAGGGGCAGCTGCAACTGGAATTGCGTTTGAAACTTATCAAAAATGTCAAATACTTACCAAATGTACAAATTTGAGCACATGTTTCACACATCTCTGCAGAGAACCACAATTGTGCTTTTCTGCATACTGTTTTCCTCCAATTTTGAGTGTGCTTGTTCATTTTCCGAGTTTCGCCTCGGTTTGTTTTGTATTCTCTGCTTCTCTTCCTCGCCTACCAGGCATCTAATAACCACGATACCCCGGTCATATCCATCTTTCACTTTCTCTCCCATCCCAAACCTGCCAATACTTACTCTCTGTTAATGCCTTTCCTGCCCTACTGCCGCCTCCGGTCACACATGTCCCCTTGGCGCCACTACCCTAAAGCACTTTACTTTCAAACATGTTTAACCAGAAAAGATACATTAAAAGGTATGTCTGACTTTTCATGCATGACCTGGGTTACTTTAGAAAGAAACCAATAATAAAATAAACAGGCTCATGCAATTAAACTGTCGGGTCTCCAAGTAACATGCTGAGGTCTTGGCGTTTCCTAGGGAAATTGGAAACATGACCCCCATTTGTTGAAGAAACTGAAGGAAGAATAATGTTTTCTATCATCCAGAATATGCCTCTTTAGCACAAATGCCTTGATGTGGCTTGCAGGCTTAAAATGCTTTGGCCAAAGGGTTTAACTAAATGACCCTTTTTCAAGAGATATATAGGTATTTCACTATGTATTTTTGTCATATTGGATGTAGCTTTGAGCTTCTTTGTTTTTTTGTTGTGCACTTTAGCACAAAACAAGGTCTTCTCTGTCGCACTCAGATACAAAGTTATTTTTCAGTTATGGCATCATTTTATTGCAGCACACAATTGTAGGCCAGTCCCCTGGGACTACTGATTTCCTGGCCAATCTAACCATGTAAGTCCCATTTAAAAGTGGGCAGTGTTAGCAGCAGACTATAGTTCAGTGATAGTGCTCAAAGAAGAGCACTATCACTGAACTATGTTCTTTTACCTTGCATCTATCAATACAATAGTAGCTCATGACCTATGAAGTTTTATATCATACAAATTGGGACTGAAGGACTTTATAGCGGTTTCCTCTGGGACTGAATTTTTTTGTTACATTTTTATTACATGGTAACAGACAGGTATGATGGAGTGCTTATCAGAGGACTCAGATACCAGTCAAAATAAATCCACATCCTATGCACATAACTGCACTGATAACACTAAATGTAGCAAACAAGCAGCACAAGTTTTTGAGCGTTCTACACTGCCAATTGATAATGAAGACATCGATCTACCTATGTTTTTCAATAAATTTGAGAAGGTCCTATCAACGGACATACGTTTATGGTGGGACATTACAACCTTTAGAAAACTACCGGATGATGAAGCGATTACCAAGGGGTCTGAGGATAAACAAAAACACCCTCCTTTGGATTTCCATCCAAGGAATTTGAGACCAAATGGATCAGACTGCTTGATGAATGCTCCTTCAGATTAATTGACTTAATTATTGAACATAAGATGGAAGAGAAACAAATTACATCAAAAACAGTGACAGACCTACAATTAAATTTAAATGGTTTAGTAGAAATGGATGATTTTGACCATTGTGATGAAAAACTGAGCTAACACATTAAGACAATGGAACAGGAATTAATGACACAAAAACAAAAGAAATATGAGAGAGACAAGATGGACTATGTACATAACCAAGTTTATATGTGGCAAAAACCTACACAAAACAAAAATGTTAATAAAAACAAAAATCAGAAAAGAAACCCACAAAGAGAGAGAGAAAATCCAACTAAATCCACACCAAACAAATCTATTTTAAAGAACAGATCAGAATTATCAAGCATGTCAGATACATCAGATATTGAAACACGCCCATCATCAGTCTCTTTTTCCAGTGGTCCAGACGCAGAGAGATATACCCGTGTCATCAACCTCATATACACGAAGATATGAGTCATCTTCATCATACCAATCCAAGGTCCCAAAAAACGGTTCAAAAGAACAAGGCGCTCAGCCAAAGGAAAAGAGTCAAAAAGAAAAAAAGAGAAAGATGGACACTTGAATATAGAAAATGATAATTTTATAAACATATCTGGGATACCATTGAAAAATGAGGAAATTACATTGTTAAACAAGGGTTTAAACTTTGCATTGAATGATAATTTTGATCTCTTTTCCACAGTTATAAATGTACAGAGGTTCATTAGAAAATTGTCTTTAAAAAAATGGTTTATCAATAGAACCGATCCAACTGTTACCTTGTCTCCACCTGAGGCTCCTATATCTATTAGAGAGCCTCCTATGGACACAATGAATCAAGATCTTTTTAGTTTTAGAGAATGCACTATTATTCAAGACCTGACAGACCTCTTAGCAGAATATGACGAAGAGGAAGTAGAGGATGTGACTACATTCCTAACACATAGCAAAAATTCAGGTCTAAAGAATAGATCGCTATTTTGTCCCACACACAATAAAGGACCCTTTTTAGAAACATTTGAAAAGTTAGTTGAACGTGACTTACAAACATTAGCCAGAGGATATACTTTTTCCAGCATAAGACCTGACAATCTTACCAAAGAAGAGCGTAATACACTTTATCAATTAAAAACAAACGACAAAATAATGATAAAAAACGCAGACAAAGGCGGAGCTATTGTTGTCATGTTAAAAGAACAGTACCTTAGTGAAGCCATGAGACAACTTAACGACAGGGTTTGTTATCTTAGACTGGAGAAGGATCCTACCACCATATATCTGTCTGAATTAAATGCCCTTATTGATCTTGGTAGAGAGTTGCGGGTATTATCTATTCAGGAATGTCAGTATCTAGGTAATCGTTTCCCCACTATACCTGTCTTTCACCATCTCCCAAAGATCCACAAATCCCTGGTTAATCCACCAGGGAGACCTATCATCTCTAGCATTGGATCTTTGGGGGATGGTGTATCCAGATATGTGGATGTTTATCTACAACCCTTGGTGAGAGCTCTCCCCTCCTATCTCAGAGACTCAACACACTTACTAACCATGCTAAACAAAATCACTTGGTGTCACAATTATTTGTGGGTAACACTAGATGTGACATCCTTATATACCATTATTAGTCACGAATTAGGCATTCAAGCAGTCACTCACTTTCTTAACACTTTGACTTTACACACCCCACAAATCACATTTTTATTGGATTGCATCATTTTTTTATTACAACACAATTATTTTTTATTTGATCATCACTTCTATCTTCAAAAACAGGGCACAGCTATGGGGACTTCTTTTGCACCTTCTTATGCGAATTTATTTATGGGCTTTTGGGAAAATATTCAAATTTTTGGTGTCACTAATCCATTCCGTAACAATATTATTTTCTATTGTCGGTACATTGACGACCTCATTCTGATATGGAGGGGAGATTACTCTACACTGAGGGAATTTATTGACTACCTCAATAACAATGCGTTTAATTTAAAATTTACTTCATTAATACACATCATATTAATTTTCTGGACATTAATTTATATGTGGATACTGACTGTAAAATTCAGACAAACCTGTTTCGTAAACCTAATGCCCGCAATTCCCTCCTTAGGGCCAATAGTAGTCATCCGAAACCGCTACTACGTGGCATTCCAATTGGACAATATCTCAGACTAAGAAGGATTTGTTCCACGGAAGAATCCTTCTTGGAAGAATCTGAGATATTAAATGATAGATTTAGAAATAGAGGTTACTCTGAATCTGATATTCAATCTGCCTTTAAAAAAGCCTTTAGTACAGAACGAGAAGAACAACTAAATACCTCTTTATGCAAAAACAAGTCCAAAAATAGGAATCCAAGAGATCAAGTCTCAGAAACACCACTTTTCATTACTACGTACAGTAATCAGGCAAATCATATCAAACAAATTATAGAAAAGCATTGGAGGATTTTACAGTTAGATAAAGATCTAATTACTGTTGTATCGAATACTCCTAAGTTTGTATATAAAAAAGCCAAAACCATCGGTTACCATTTATCACCGAGCTTATTTGTTTCAGAACCAAAAAATAACAAACTTCCCAAAGGGTTCCACAAATGTGGGAATTGCTCATATTGCAAATTTGCTACTCCACTGTCAGAAGTTATTAATAAACATACAGGTCAGAAATACAAAATCAATCATTTTATGACGTGTAAAACGAATTATGTTGTTTATAAACTGAATTCTGCGTGTGGTAACATATACATTGGGAGGACAATTCGTCCGCTAAAAATCAGAATCTCAGAAAATTTGCGTTCAATAAAAAAGAATGATCTAAACTTACCTGTAGCTAAACATTTTCATGACTGTCCACATGGTTCCATTGAAACATTTACATTTAATGCTTTGGAACACATCCCCAAACATACTAGGGGAGGAAATAGAGAAGGGATTCTCAATCAAAGAGAAATGTTTTGGATTTATATCCTCGGGTCATTATCACCCGGGGGTATAAATACTGATTGGGAATTGAAACATTTCTTACAATAATTACAAAACTATATATACACATTAGAAGATCTATATATTTCTTTATTTAGGCATTTAATCAAGATTGTAAATTGATGTTATCTCTAAAAAATGGTTTCCATAGTCCTGTTGTTGTGTATACATATTTCTTTATTTGATTAGTAAATCTTGTGTCCTTAGTCTTGTTCTATCAATTGATCTATTACATAGACAGTTAATATGTTTTTGAATTGACATGTCTATATAGACAATATGGCTTTCTAGTTGTCCTCTGATAGGTTATTGTATATACATAATTGTTTTTAATATACCTTGCTTTACTTAGCTTAAATTACTGTTTAGCAAGGTATTCGTGCCACATTCCCCCTCACATTCTTATCTTTTCCCTTCCCCCTATTATCTCCGGTATTGAGATGACGTGTGTGGTGTCATGACTACCCAGACAGCTTGTAAACAAAGACTGTCTCGCGCATAGATGCGACACGTCACTTCCGGTTTAGAAGCACGGCCGCGTCACTTCCGGTTTTTCGATCATGACGGCACATTGTAAATCTTGACAATTGGCTTTCCCACTTGTTGTCTCCATTATTGAGATGACGTATTCATTACTACAACCACGGAGACAGCTTGCAAATAAAGACTGTCTCGCACATAGTTGCGCAATGTCACTTCCGGTTTAGTAACACGGCCGCATCACTTCCGGTTTCGATCACCACGACTTATTGCAATTTTAAGCTAATTGGCATCCCTATAAGAGGAGGAATGAGGCACACCTACCTGTACTCTCTGACGAAGCGCCGCACAGGCGTGAAACGCGTAAGAGACGGAGGTTTTTTTGCACCCATCCCTGTCTGCACCATGATGTGTGAATAAAGTATCTTTTTTACCATACCGCTGCTGTCCCATGGAGTCCTATTTCTCTGCTGTGCTCTGCATTTCTGCATCCGTGGCTACCTGATCTTAGCAGCAGACTATGCTGGGTATGTTATATTGTTCAGAGTGTATGTTCAATAAAGTTCAGGATTATCAAAAAAAAGTCAAAGCCGAGCTATCAGCCTACTTCAGGATAAATAGTGGCAGTGTGGTTTCCCATTCGGTGTTATGGGAGGCACATAAAGCCACAATCCGGGGGGTCTTGATCAGTATCGCTGCAAGTAGAAAAAAGAAAAAGGAGGCCAAATTAACGCAGCTCTATAAAAGGTTACACGAGCTCTCTATACTACATAACCGGACAGGTAGAGAGGATACCCTGAAGGAGTTGAAGGATGTCAGGATCGAACTGAACCTCCTCCTTACCTCCAGGGCCGAGAAAGACATGAGTTGGACTCAGAGGAAATTTTATGAGAAGGCAAACAAACCGGACACTATGCTGGCTACCAGACTCCGAAACCGGAAACCAAATTATAATATTCAGTCTATCAATACAAGTGGGGGCCAGTGTTCCTCAAACCCTAAAGTGATAGTGGGGGAGTTCGCGAAATTTTACGCACAGCTATATAATGGGGAGATGGTGGTTCACAATGCGAGGACAAGTAGTAAGCTACGGAAATTCCTGGCAGACGCGGCCTTGCCACAGTTGACCGGATTAGAGCGAGAGGCACTACAGAGCGACTTTACGAGGGAGGAATTAGAGGCGGTAGTAAAAAACCTAAAAGCATCAAAAGCCCCGGGCCCGGATGGGTTCTCCAATCTGTACTATAAAAAATGTATTGGAGTTCTGGCTCCTCATATGCTCCAGTTATTCAATGGAGTACTAGCAGGAGAGCCCTTCCCGGGGCAAATGCTCCAGGCGTCAATTTCAGTAATTCATAAAGAGGACAAAGATCCCACTAGCTGCCAGTTACAGGCCAATCTCATTAATAAATACAGATGTTAAAATCTACTCTAAATTACTGGCCAATAGATTAAATATAATCCTGCCGAGGCTTATCCACCAGGATCAAGTTGGCTTTATTAGAAATAGACAAGCGGCCGACAACACTAGAAGGGTTGTTGATATTATAGACTTTATAGGAGCCAAGGAGATCCGAAGTGTGGCCCTAAGCCTAGATGCGGAAAAGGCCTTTGACAGGATTGATTGGCCATACCTGGAGTCCACGCTTGGAGCATTTGGGTTTGGGGGTATATTCCAACAGGCAGTTAAGGCTTTATACACGGCACCAACAGCTAGGGTGGTCCACCAAGGATACCCATCAGATCCTTTTCCAATTAAAAGCGGTACGAGGCAGGGGTGTCCGCTTTCGCCCCTGCTCTTCGCCCTATGCATCGAACCGCTCGCAGCACAAATTCGGAACAACGCTGATATCTCTGGGGTACAAATCCACTCACAGGAGCACAAAGTGGCTTTGTACGCAGATGACATCATTCTAACCCTTACTAAGCCGCTCGTCTCGCTACCCAATCTGTTCGAGCTTCTAGAGCGATTTGCCCAGATCTCAGGCTTTAAAATAAATCAATCCAAATCGGAGGCCCTAAGCCTCAACATGCCAAGGGAGATGGAGAAGCTGATAGAACTCAATTTTGGGTTCAGATGGTGCCCATCCGCCATGAAGTACCTAGGAGTGCAGATCACAAAACAGACAAGCTCCTTATATTCGGCTAACTATCCCAAACTGCTGAGGACTCTAAAAAGAGAGCTGCAGGATTGGAAGGCATATGGTATTTCCTGGTTAGGGAGGATCTATAGCGTCAAGATGAACGTCCTTCCCCGGATTCTATATCTGTTCCAAACTCTCCCAATTCCCGTGGTAAGAGCGGATATTGCAGGGCTCCAAAAATCAATATCCCAATTCATTTGGAATGGTAGAAAACCACGGATTAGAGTAAAGACGATGCAGAAAGCCAAGGAAGCTGGTGGCCTAGCGGTGCCGAGTGTTATATCCTACTACAAAGCGGCACAATTGTGCCAAATCACGCAATGGCACGGGGACCCTGAACTGCGGCGGTGGGTGGCACTGGAGAGGGAGGTGTGCGCCCCGCTGGAGCTCATGGACCTGATCTGGTACCCGAGGAAACGGGTGAGGGATGTTCTCATTCCATTGACCTCTGTACTCAACTCACTCTCGGTCTGGGAAGCTTCCAAAGATAACAGCTCATTGACCTCCAAACATACTCTGATGGCACCTTTATATGGCAACCCGGACTTTGCTCCTGCTCTGGCGTAAATTGGGGGTTAGACGGTTGAAGGACCTGGAGGTTAAAGGTAAGATCAAATCCTTCGAATCATTACAGTCGGAAACAGGCATTCCTAACACGGATTTTATGAAATACCTCCAGGTCAGGGCTTATTATAAAGCACACACGGGGAGGCCACCGCTGACGAATTTTGAGAAGCTCTGTGTGCGAGGGACAGGCACGCGGGGACTGATCTCTGCCTTATACAGAGAGGTGGTGAATACGAACACAGACAGGACAGGTAAATCCCGTTTCATGACGCAATGGGAAGAGGATCTTCAGGGCCAATTAGAGGACGAGGACTGGGCCGCGGTATTTAAGGCCGCGGCCACTAGCTCCATCTGCACAACATTGAAGGAGAACTCGTATAAAGTATTACTACGGTGGTATCTCACCCCAGTTAGATTAGCTAAATTCAACCGGGGGTCTTCCCCGCTCTGCCCTAGGCAGTGCGGGGAACAAGGGGATCTGGTACACATGCTGTGGTCTTGCCCGAAAATAGTGCCGATATGGACCCAGATCCGAGATTGGCTGCAGAGGATCTTTTTGGGGCTCAAAATTCAGCTGGACCCGTGGCTGTTTTTATTAGGTAAACCTACGAATGAGGTATCTCGATCGGGTAACAAGTTGATAGCACACTTTGCCACCGCTATGCGGTGCGAGACCGCAGCACTGTGGAATCAGAACGCGATTCCTTCTATAGACAAAATCAGGAACAGAATTTGGTTCATATGCCGAATGGAGAAGTTAACGAGTTTAGTTAACGATTCGGCCGATAAATTCGAAAAAGTCTGGTCATTGTGGTTGGCACAGACCGATATTCAGGGGATGAATGAGGCCACAATATGGCTTTGATAGATGGAAGTGGGTTCTCCTTGGATGATGGATATGGGGCTACACGGGACGTTCGGACGGCAGGGTTCCCCCAGAGCAGTAGTACTACCCCAACGGAAACGAAGTAGAACAACGGAAGCGGACCTGGCGCAGGGCCCTCGGTGAGATCAAGAGTAGGGTGCTAACAGTGCCGCCGCAGGACGTCGGTTCATCAAGTAGTAAGAGACTCGTCTACGCCTTTCCCTCCCTACCCCCCCTCTATGGGGTCTATGAGAGTGTCTAGTCTGGCTTACTAGCCACTCCCCAGGCAAGGCGGGCGTTTCACTTCTATAGTGTAGAGTAAGGTTTAGTAGAAGAGGAGTCTGGGCTGCACTTCAGTGTGTACAGACTCAGCATAGAGCCTCTCCCCAGAGGGAGAAGGGTGAGGCCTGCTCCAGTTGGGGGTAAGGTACCTACAAGAGGGATGAATAAAGCCTTAAGTCTGGGTACTGCATCAGGGACTGTGACCTGTCTACAACAGCCTGCATGTACCAATAAACCCAGTTATACCCAATCTGGTGTTATGATTGAATTGCCCACAAAGAAGAAGTGCCCCTGAGGTCCATCCTGGTAGTCTCAGGATCCTCTGGGGCTGGAGGCGCTGTGATTGATTAAGGGAAACACCGTGAGCCTGTCCTGATGTCCTTGCCAAAACATTGCGGAGATCTCCTGCCTCCTGTTTACCACCCAGGTATGAACCAGCAGCCACAGAATACAGCAGTAGCAACACCATCTCCCATAGGGTGGGGGAAAAGGGGCTACACAATGAAAAAGCAGAACTTTCTCTCATCGACAGAAACACTATATATACCTTACATGGCTTTACCTGTGTGATGTCACAGTATGGAAAAATGCATATGGAATATGTTGGAAGGCGTCAAAATGAAGGGAACGGCACATAGTCGTGTAAAGTATTTATTGTCTGAATGTTCACCAAACACACATTGCGTCTGACTAAGGGGTTAATCCCCAAATCGTTGTGCATTTTAATTATTTGCTGCAATAAAATGAGGCTGGAAGGAAACTGTAACTTCTCCGATGGCACAGAATGCCACAATCTCTGCCTACTTCTCCGATCCTGCACCCTGAAGAAACTACGGGTGAGGGCAGTGTTACCATTTATTGACTGATATCTATATGTCCCTTTAGTGGAGAAATGACATTCATTGATCTTGTTGTGTTAATCCCTTTCATTCCAAGTGCACAAAGTTAAGAAATCCTGCAGGTTTCCAACTGATCAATTACAGTATGAGTTCTTATTCACTCAATATCATGAAGGGCATGGAATAAAAGAGTGAGCAGGTACAGAGCCGTGACACCTTTCCTACAAGGGGCAATGAGCTCGAGCCCACCCTGACTCTTCTTCTAAAGACTTACCGGTCGGTAATACTTTTGTAATGCTCCAAAACTAAGGAGGTGGCTGTTAACTTTCTGTGCACCCTAAATTGTTAGTGCTCTCTATCATTCCCCTTCTCAGTTACAAGTCCCAGAGACATTTGGGCACCCCTATCTTGGAATCTGATTACTATTATAGCAGTCAGATCTCCCTGAATCTCTCCCTCTCTTCTGTTATATCACGTTTAGCAGACTGTGCGGAATATGTATTAAAATCGCACTGTGGCATTTGCTTGTCAATTTGCCCCAGCTATACATATCTATAAATCTTGTTAATATTGCTTTACATGCTGTATGTGGGGCAGGTCTGTTTAGGGCAGAGGTTGATGCCACCTAAACATCGTGGATGTATTTGACACAATGAAAGAGGAGCAATGGATTAGTTTGGTACACTTCATACTTACAGTACTGTATCCCTCTGTAATTTAGGAGTTATCTAACACACATTATTATTATTATTATTATTACTATTAAATGTACTGTATTAAAATTATATATCAGAACAGAATTTGGCAGCTGGAGGGTTAAAAAAAACAAAACTAGAAAGTATAAAATAAAAAGTCAAAACCTGTATCAACCATGTGTTGTGAAAACGGGAATCACATATTGCTTGATTTTAATACAATGATGATCAATGCAGAACTGAATGTGGTCTCTCTCTGTAACATTTATCTACTGCATATTGATTTCACTGTAGACAACCTAAATGTCATAATAGTGATAGATTCCCATCACCTAAGGACATGACGCGTGATGTTTCTCCTTGTATTCTGCCCAGAAAATATTCAGCTCTCTATCAGACCCGTAACTCCATCGTGCAATGGGGCCCGGCGCCACAGACTAGTGCAGGGGGCTCAACTCCAGTCCTCATGCCCCCCCCCCCCCCAACAGGTCAGGTTTTCAGGATATCTCAACTTCAGCATAGAGGCTCGGTCGAAGACTGCACCACCTTTGCTGAAGCAGGGACTGATTGAGCCATATGTCCTGAAGCTGGGACTGATTGAGCCACCGAAGCAGGGATATCCAGAAAACCTGTCCTGTTTGGGGGACTGCAGTTGATTGCTCCTGGTCTAGAGCATCACTACTTTTAATTTACAAACCCAAAGTGTCTCTACGTTTTGTAGAAATTTAGTTCAACTTTCTTCATATGAAAACGGCTTTGAATAAGATGCCTTTTCTTTGTGTAACCCTCATTGCCTGGTACCTAAGGAGTTAACATGCTCTATGTGATTACATGGCTGTGCTCAGTCTCTGTTACCTGGTCACGGAGTTGGATCCGCGCAGGCGGGTGGAATAATGATGGGCACCAGGAACCTTTGTAGTACAAACAATGGGCCTTTATTAACATCCATTCATAAGGATCTTCTCATCAGTCACATGGAGTATATCTACAGGTGGCTTCACATTATTGCATTGCTTGTACTATAAGTTCCGCTTCCCTATGTGCCCTTATCTTAGCACCCTAGGGAGGTACTGGCACTTGGCTTGAGTTGGTTTAGGTGACCCGTCCCTGTTCTGCATAACGTCTGTTATGTTCTGTCACTAAAGAGTCTCTTGGGGGCTCTGGCCAACTTATCCCCCTATCTAGGGATCCATGTTCCAGTTCTGAATCCTAACTGCCACATCTAGGCAGACTGGTTTTGAGGCTGATATGAACCTGCCGGTTGGGCTGGTCCTGTTACACACTGGAATCCTCCTCTTAGATGTGAAGAACTGTGTTCACCTTGGCCATTTCTGTGGGTACTATCTGAAGGGACATTTGGCCTAACTACAACACAATAAACGGGGACAGATCCTTCTTAACTTACTTCCACACACACAGGAACATATCCACAATATATACTCCTGAGCCAGGGCCAACTGGGATGTTTGCGGGCCTCGACTCTTACCTTCTACGGCGGCATCATCTGGCGGTATCTCCTCCCAGCATCTCCACCATTGTTCATAGCCATAGTTCAGTCATCCTGGCTCCGTGACGTCAAATGGTGCCGTGTTGATATGACAACAGGACGTCACGTGACGTTGCAGCGTCATGAAGCATTACATTGTCATGGCAATGCGGCATTACATGGTGTCACATTGTCATGACAGCATGGCGTCGCAAAGTCATGTGACGTCACGTTGTCATGCAATGCAAAGCATTGTGGAGCCATGACGACGGGATCATGCAGGAGGAGATGCCACCAGAAAAGGTAAGACATATAGAGGCTCCCTGCTCTCCCCTGGCAATCAGCTTAATTGTTGTGGGGGAGAGTGCGGGGCCTCTGTAACAACTAGGGCTCGGCACGGTGGCACCGATGGCACTGCCTTCAAGCCGGCCCTGGCTCCTCCAACTATTACTCCTCCAGGAACTTACTTCTAGAATATCTAGGAAAACCTTATATACCCTAATGGTGACATCATTAGCCACCATACCTACGGTGGGAGTGACCTCTATTTTGTCAAGTCACTATGACAGATGTTGGGGCAGGGACTGCACTCTGTGGGAGCCCACACCAGAGGCCCAACCAGTAATTCTTTTCTGGGGGTACAAAGTTTTTACCTGTCGTCCCATGGTGTCATGATGTCACTGCATCACGTGATGGCACGTGGTCATGGCAACATGTCACCATGTGATGTTGTGTCACCATGATGATGCAACGTCGATGGAGGAGGACTTCTCTCTTATAGAGGCCCCGCTCTCTCCCCCGGCAATCAATGCACACCTGCACCTCCCCTGGTTGCGCTACTGGCCCACACAGTTAACCCTTCCGTGTTCTTAACTCCTTAACTACTAGTTTTCCCTTGCACGGGTGCAACATTTGATAGATCTGTAGCTGTTTTTTTTTTGCGGTGGGGGGAGGGGGGCAGAATTGGTTTTGACTTCCTTCAAAGCTGCATTACCATTAAATAAATGAGCTCTACTGTACGGCAATACCGAGTGTGTGCACCCTTCCAACTTAACATGAAAATGGAGACCGATACGCCAGTTTTTAGGCTATTTCTAAATTATAACTGATTCTGGCTACTAGCCATATCCAATGGCCGTCAGAAACCCTACTGTTTGGTGGTGGATGGGGTGGGGGGAGGGGGTGGACTCTTCTATTTCAGGGCATTACCGAAATTAAATATTCCAGGTGTGGTGCTGTACCGTGGATTTTACCTTCCGTGTGATATCTCTTTAAAGAAGGAGCTACAGGCTATATTAAGATATGCATATCATGATTGCATGTTTATTTCCAGTTGGGGTAACTATTTTTCCCGGCCCCCTGCATCACTGCATTAACGAGATAGGCGTTCACATGCCCATTTCAGATTTCAAAGTTACCAGCACACAAAAAAAAAAAAAATTCAGTCCTTTTCCAAAATGTGCGACGTGACTGAACGAGAGGCAGAAAATTGATTGAGAATTGATTCTTCTCTCTCTCTGTTCAAAGTTATACACTGCTGGAAAAGTCAAAGATATGACTGATGGCCTGCCACACTTTGTCCATTGGGTAACTTTTCCTGATGACACATCTAGAGCTGTCCAAGAACTGAAGGCACACCTGCAGTGTAGACAAGCTTCAGCCTCAAGGCCCCTCTGCTCTTTCACCACCCCCCCCCCCATCTGAGCTCCACATCCATCAATCCATGAAGATTGACTAACTTGGTTACAAAGGAAAAAGCAATGAGATCACAGCCTGGGAGCTCCGAAGGTGGATGAGTATGGCACGGGAATTCTATCTTTAATCTATCCAGATAGTACAGGGGACCAGGGTATCTGATCAATGTTTAACCCTTTGTTAACCTGTAAATCTGAGTCTTGAACAAAGTTTCTAGCTTGTGGTGAAACCACAACAATGATCATTTTTAATATAAACCTTGGCAATCCACATCTGCTTTTATAAAGCACAACCTGTAGATTTGAATGCTATTGATGGTTTAATATTATTTTTTAAGAAGTAGTTGAGTGTGTATGTGCCCACAATTTGCATTAATAAGGAAATAAAGTCAATAAAGCACTAGCATGTATACATCTTTCATTCAATTTTACATTTACACAATCTTTATATCATCATGTTCACCATCCTAAATGCTGCACTACCAGATCATCTAAGAATATTGTTTGTAAAGAAGCACTGGAAACAGTGACAAACACAGCCAATGGTAAAAAATGGAAATATACTGTGCCTTACTGAATTTAACATGTCACAAACATTAAATCAAATATTTTTCAATGCCTATATTTGATTAAACTTGGATTTACAAGGCTCTTATTACAATGGCATTCGCCTATCTCCGAAGTTATACCATTCAGTAGGACCCTTTGTATGGGGTCCACTCCCATTGGCAGTCAATTTAAATGTCCATTGGGAAAAACACTATACCCCAGAAAAATGTTGGGCTTTTGTGGTGACAAACACCCACCCATGATTGGAAGAGGTGACCTCCCATTTCAACTTTAGAGTAATATGTCACTCTAAACTACCAATGACCTGAGAAATGTAACCAATGTTAGTTCCACGCATTCCATTCATGAGCCAATCGAGAAATAAACAAACACTAGGGAATTCTGGGATTTCATAGAGGGAGTCCCTGACATAGCATCTGAAGGCTGTTTCCCCCATCCACTCTGAGGGCCTCATGCAGCAAGCAGCGATAAGCCCCTTATCGCCAGCTTATCGCCCAAAAAGCCTACTGCGATTCAGTAAGCCCCGATAAGCTGGCAATAAGAGCAAAAATCGCCATTCCCTCCCCCCCCCCAAAAAAAAACCCGCGACCGCTCGGCGATGAGTCACTTTTGGCGCTCATCGCCAGCTTTTCAAACTCACTGTATTCTAGTAGCCCCGATCAGCTTCTCGCAGCTGTTCGCCACTCTAGAATGGAGGTTTGCTCTCCAAATCGCCTCGCCACAAAACGTTGGCAAGAAGATGGGGAGAAGCTGCGGATGAGTGGCGAGATGGGACTTAGAAAAAAACAGGCGTCTATTGAGCTGAGCCATACTACTTTGGATATGTGATTCCGTGACCTTAAAAAGAACACATTTTAATTAATATAAGCGTTTAACTTAGTGACCTAATAGTGTCCCCGCGTACGTTATTTATGTGTAGAGATCTGACGTGTTGATGTTATGATTATATACGTGGTACATGAATGTTTACGTTCAGCGGGGTCGCGGGATAATGCTATCGTAACCTCTTAAAGGTACAGTTCAGATAATATCAAACATGTTTGTAAACAAAAATACATAATTGTTTTACTTTGTCAAAACTGTTTATACTAACAAAAATAAGCATGACACTGTTTATAATGTATTAAGCATTATCAAAGGTACATCCCCTTCCTCTCTGATTGGTTTGTCCTTTTCATTCCCGCCCCCTCTCTAGCAGTGCTGAAACTGTATCTAGTAACTGCCCACACAATCAGATGCATGTACAACACTGCCCACAATGCTGTGCAATAATGTGATGTAATAACCCTGATCAAGCGATCTATTACAGGAGAACGGATCGATCTTCAGTGTAGCAATTCACTTGTAATTGTGCAGATTTGATTTATGCACATATTGAATATGTGCTTTTTTTTTTCTTTATTTTAAAATTGTACACTTGAAAAGCAGCTTCACACATGAGACAGCTTGGCTTGGGAAAATCAACCAGTCTCTATAGCATAGTCAAGATTTTTGGAGACTCATAGTTATTCTGGAAGATTTGGCCCATCTGAATTTTGAAGGTCCACATAATTCTGGGGCCCACCGGAGATTTCCCTGGTACCCAGAAGTCCAGTCCGAGTCGGTCTTCGCGTGTATTAAGTTCCATGAGAACAGAGCTAAATAAATAGGCTTTCATTATTTAGCCTGTTTACACTCATAGGTATTATCAACGTCCTCACTCAAGAGATTCCTGATTGGCATTAAGCAACGTGATGCCGGTCTCTTTATGAGTAAAGCGATTAAGACACTTTAATGCTTTAAAAGTAGCTCAGAAGGAGCACTGCAAGGAAATAGCATTCTAAATAGAGACATTTGAAAGAAAATCAATCATTTCCAATGTATATTTTATACACAGATCAATAAAGCTGCATTGCTCGTTCAGGTGTGACATGGTGTGATATATTGTGATATACTGTATTGTGATACACTGCATCAGCACTGCCATTGATTCCTGTGGAAACTCTGAGTTATACTGGGATACTGTATATTGTGTTATCTGACCTACGGTGAGGGTAATGATGTTTCTGTGATGATGTCATGACCCCCTAGTGATGCAAGATGTCACATGACAGTAAAGGGTTCATGTCACCCTGACTCTTGACAAAAGGCAAATTGTCACCTTTTGTGAGTTTTTTTAATTGTATGTTTTTTTTAAATTGTTATTATTGTTTTTTTATATTGTTTATATATATATATATATATATAAATATATATATATATATATATATATATATACACTACACATAAGACACAGCACACTAGAAGTGAATAATAGATGGTGTATTATAAAAACACACAACATATACATGAACTTATATTTAAGAAAATAAAAGTGGAGGCCACGAAGTCCACGTGAAAATCCAAATGATGTGATTCTGTTTGGACCCAGTGCACCAGGTTCCTGGTTAGACAGCTCACAGCACCTGGGGGCCGTGGAAATCACAAAATGGCAGCTTATCAGCTGTTAAGGCACCTCAGCCGAGGAGTCGCGCAACACTCTGATGCCGGCGACAGTGTTTGCTGCCCGCCTTGTATCTGTGATGGTTTCCAGCTGATCGCGAGCTTGGCATCTCTGCGTGATATCGCACAGACGCGAAACTGTCAGAGCACGAGTGGGACCGCTGAGCAGCTGAGCATCTTAACAGCTAGGATGACGCTTGCGTGAGGACGTGTAGGAACAGAGTGACGACCTCTACGCATTTCGCACTCACGTGCTCCTTCCTGAAGAAGCACGTGAGTGCAAAATGCGTAGAGGTCATCTGTTAGGTAATGGACAAGAGTTTTAGGGTAAGGGGTTAACGTTTTTCTGGTAGGGGATTAGGGTGAAGGGTTAAAGTTTTTACTTTAGGGGATTACAGTAAGGAGTTTTATGGTAGGGGTTAGTATTAGTATTAGGGGTTAAGATTAGGGTTTTTAGGGCAAGGGATAAGTTTAGGGGCTTACCTTGGTGCCAAAGCAGGCGGTGGACAGATGACCCTGCAGCGAGGTGAATAGCGGCTAAACACTGGCAGCGACCACATGTCCTACACTGAGAACGTGTGTATTATTCATGTAGCTGGAGATCTGTGTCCAATCCTTTTTTAGGAGTAAAATACTGCTATGACATTATTGTCGTATCATTATATCTCTTTATAATTGCACTCTATTTTCTACTTATTACGTGAAGAAACTCTACATGTTTGGCACCAGATCGCTGGAATGCCGTGGCTGTCTTTTCCCCTTGTGTCAATGCATCAGGGTACTTGGTGAGAATCTCTGTGGGGTGTGTGCATCGTCAAAAGATAGAATTACCCAACTCACATCCAGATGTATCAATTTCTGTATTTATGTATGAAACCCCCTGTGTCTGCTATCAGCACAGGGCATGGTGCCTTTAAGAATTACATTCCACTGGACCATGTGACTGTCATCCAGTGGAATAGTAGCTGAAGGAACACAGGGCACAAACGGATTTGAAGTAACTAAACTAATTTATTGAGGTGTGCAGCATTTATCTTATACGTATTAGCCAGTGGAATGACAGTTGGTGAAAGTTGGAAAGGGAGCAGAGGGAATGAGAGTGTGCAGGCCCATCCTGCACAGAGATGTCATGCAGGAACCCCATAGGACCAGTACATGCAGCAGGGTCCAGCAGGGACCTGGACCTGGCAGTGCAGAGGGAAGCAGGCAGACAGAGGCTATTACAGAGAGAGATTAGGGAGCCCAGCCGTGCAGGAATTACACCAGGTTGGAGTGGGTGAGCTAAACCTCAAAGGATATAAGCCTGCAGTTATATTGCCATCACAGTTTGATATTTGTGAAGCACCAGGCCTGCAACACACACACAGTTTATGAGCTCCAACGATTGTGCTAGCACACCAGGATCTACAGGCCAGTACCCCATGATTAGGAGGCCGGACAGAGATAGAAGTGGTTATTTGTTTGCGCAGCGTTCGCACTGTTGGTATAGTTTGTTTAAGTATATACTGTATGTGTATACAGTGATTCTGAGATTAAGAGTCACCTTACTAATTATATGAGATATGTAACATCACAAATTATAGCTAAATGAGTATATAAAGCTTGTTATAATTAATTACTGAATGGGGCGGCAGGGACCCCCGCTGTGTTAATCCGATGGGCCATTAAGAATCTCACAGAAATGTTGAGGCATTTACTGTGACACTGCCCCAGAATTTCCCAGGCAACAGTTCCAATACTGGTGGCTGCATCTGTATGGCACATTTTCCCTTTGCTTTGCCCCCAAATTGGGCTGTGTCAGGTGTAGAAAACTTGAACAAAAATTGTGTAGTTCATCAAAGCATATTTCTCATGGCGCCGATACATAAAACATTCATCCTGTTAGTTCAATTAAGTGGATTATTTACTAAAGCCCCGGGCTGCAAAACTTGGACAATGCAGGAGCGTAATAAAACAACAATAACAACAACAACAACAGATTTATGAAAGAGAAAATATAATAGATTTGTACAATATTTGATAACTCTGATGTTTTTTTTGCTCCAATTTTGTAACTAGAAGACTTTGATCAACAGCCCTACATTTCCTAATATAAAGTGTTGCTCCTCCAATGCTCATCTCTGCATTGCATTTATTTGGGTGAAGGATTTGGGATATGGTACTGATGAGAAGGGTAGGAGAGGGTCGAGGTTAGCCAAGCTCACAATGCAACACAGATGGAGCCAATAAATTGGGGAATCTTCATTAGTTTCCCATAGCTCTCCAGACTTTCCAGACTGAAGACCACTGCTATATTACAGATGGAAAATTGATGTTCCTGCCCATGCATCCCTAATGCTTTTGGAGCCGGCTTTGCGAGGGGCTGCTGAGCGTTGATAGTGATGCTTGGCTGCATCAAGATTTCTATGTAAATGTTTTAGACATGTAAATGTATACTAACTATGCATAGGAGATGACATGAGCCCACTGGCAGCTGTTTTGTGGGCTGCTTTTGCATGCTAGTGTGGTAACAATGTTATTGGAAATGTCCTGGGATGTCTGGAGACACAAGGAGCTGTTGGGACAAAGAAAGAATAAACAAAATACATGTTAACTAGATTTAGTCATTAGAACATTGACATGTCTTATACAGTATGTCCCTGAGCATCACTGGTTAATGTCACTCGTAGTGCTGTATACCTGCATGTTGGTTGCTATGAAGATTATCCTTCTAATTAAGACACAAAACAATGAAGTCAGTAGGTTTAGCAATGGCGTCTTTTCACTAGAGCACAATAGTCATTCTGGATCTTGAATGGCCATTCATTTGAAAGACTAACAATAGAAAATGACTCATTATGATGCCAGTCATCAAGTCCTGATATTTTACGGTACCTGGCTAACGCCAAAAAGTGCCAAAGGGAGCCAAGCACACCAACCAATTGGAAAATTCCTATGACGGTGGGGGTAGCCGGACTTCCAAATAAATGTCCAATCCCGGCTGGCTGCCTCTAGGAACCGTGGGTAATGGGCCAAGAGGGTTAGCTTTTGGGCCCACTATGATAATACACTGTGTTTCCATGTAACCATGTTCCCATATACGGTCCGCCGCAGAGGTATGGGCTAGGGATACCATGTGTGGTTAGGATTCCCCATAGAAGATAGCTGCAGGAAAGGGACTTTGGGAGCAGTAGGTGAAGGGTGGCTGTTGGGGAACACATATAGTTAGTCCCTGTGTATTTGGGCAGCACTCCACTGCCCCAGAATGTATATTCGGTATTTGTTGTGGTTTTCCCTTTCCTAGCATGCATTAACCAGAGATTTTGGGTACATGTGTGCACATTGGCCCCATCAATATCTCCTCTTAAAAACATAACCATGACTCACCACTAGGGTACCCTGCTTCAGGACAGCCTGGGAAGGAAAGTGAGCCATGGCGAAATGTGTTCTAGTATACTTAGAAAAGGGGGTCCCTGGTTTAGGGGGTACCCCAGATACCGGTATGGTTCCCCGCAAACATTGTAGGCTTTGTGGGTACCTGTCTATACATAAGGATGGGGTGGGCTATGGATGTCCCATGTAAAGTATAGCAAAACCCTGACCTGATATTTGGGGAGTGTAAATTTTAGGTGGGATATTTGCGTGGAAATGTATTTGTTTTGTTTGCAGGAGTTGGGGGGGCCGAGTTACTCATAGTTCCCTGATTCTCCCCGGCGTGCAGGCATTATTTGTGGGAATGCAGGGTGAATTACATTGGGGCTGCACGGTGTCCCCCAGACTATTGGTTTTTGAGCTCAGGTATCCCAAACTAATGCCCCACACATATATAAGGTTACCCAAGTTTTATACTTTATTCAATTATAGTTTATAGTGTGTTATACTGTATGTATACATATCTATGCAGTCAGCCTGAGCATTTACATAGGAGCCAGGATGTCTGCATAGACATCTGAGCTGAAAGGCGAACCAGGATGTCCAGAGGTGTCGGGCTATTTGGTTTAGCAAGGAGGGGCAGAAGAACAGGCCCAAAAGCCATCTTTATTCTCTGAGACACTGTGGAGATTGCCCAGCAGGTGGCCATGAGTGGGCTGGGGGGAAGGTACGGCTTGCAACGCCCTTCCTTTGACATCATCAGCCACATGAGCTCCACTCTGATTGGCTGGTGGGAAAATTTCCCACGCTCTGAGTTGGGGAAAGTCCCTGTCCATGGTAAAGATAGGACACAGAAGTCTTTGAAAGGGGCTACTGCACTCAGAGCTCAGTCTCTCAGTTTTCAGCCCCACAGGTAACTTTGGAACTTGCTCCAGTGAAGTGCCGGTAGGGTTCCCCAGAGGCATTGAGGTGCCAGGGAGGCCTAACCTAGCTGAGGACCAGTTCTGATGAATAATGTTGCTTGTTCCAGGCTTATTCCAGTGACGGGAGGTGAACAGGGTAAGCGTTTTCCTGAAGCACGCGCCCTGCAACTAGGAAAGTCTAGTTTTCAACCCTCAGACCCCGGTAAGCGTGTATATTCCGTCTGTATTGTGTATTTTATTGTGTGTACGCGGGTTTATCCGAATAAACCTCATTTTATTCCACCATCTTGTTTTGCCTAGTGAATTGATCCCAGATATAAATTTGTTAAAAGTCCTGGTGTCTCGTGGCATTTCCCAATGTAGCAAAAAAGGTAATTTAATGACTAAAGAATCAGAGTTACATCCAACGTTTCGGTACACATGTATAGTATCATTCCTGGTGAAGGTGCATGTGCACCAAAACGTTAGATGCAACTGTGACTCTTTATTCATTGAATGACCTTTTTTGCTACATTGTGAATTTTCCAATCGTTTGGTGTGCTTGGCTCCCTTTTGCATATTGTTACTCCTTGACCAGGATTTCTTGCTTTTAGCACCCAGTTTTTTCACTCTCCTTTACCCTAGACCCCTTTTTTGGTGGATCACAAGTTATTTTACCTGATTCTCCCCTTTTTTTAACGCTAAAAAGTAACACATTATTTTCTCACCTTCCCTAGGTGGGAGATAGGGGGAGCTTGGTTGGCAAAATTGGGGATTGTAGGAGGACATGTGCAGAGGTACACAATGGAGACTGTTGTAAGGTGAAATTATAACAAGGCTTTATTGTGCCTGTTGCTTTAAACAGCAAAAAAAATCAACCTAAGCGAAATAGTGAGCCAACCAAAAACCCCTATATCTGCTTTGGAGACTATCTATACATGTAGCTCAGCCCTCTCTGACTGGGTTGGTTAGCTAAGCTATTTACCAGCCCCAAATCATGGAGACATTTATCAATACACAGACATAGATAATAGTCTTATACGAAAAAGTCTTATCTGTTAGCTGGGCTGCTGTAGGGGAAGCTTCTCTGCTCTCTTGGAACCGCACCCTTGTGTGCACAGAAAATGTCAGGCTCCAAGTTTAGAATCTTGTCCCCTTTGTCTTGTGGTCAGCTTGTCGCTCAAGACATCTGCCCTTCCTTGGTTCAGCCCCATTGTGGACTAAGGAATCTCTGCTCTGTCTCCACAGTTCAGCTCAGGTGTGAGCTAAGGAGTCTCTCTTCCTGTCTCAAAAGACAGGCTTTTCTAAGCAATCAGGCAGGTGGTGTTAGTTAATTGCCTACCAGCAGTTAACCACCACACTGCTGGATTAGAGGCACATTTGTGAACAGGGATAAGTCCCCTGTTACAGGGATGTATTCAGAAATGGTGGGAATCACATGGTACAGCAACCTTGTGTCCTTATGACACTTCTTTCATCTGGCTAGCGATCCCTCCTGGCAGCCCCGGATCACTCGACATGCGCAGTGGGGTCTGGACACCTCCTGGAGCAGCCGCCACACTTCCCTGAAGATCTCGTCTCCCACAGATATTAGCGCTGGTCTCCCGCATCAGATGACATTGTTGCGTGTTCAACAGCAGACCGTCATCCATATTATACCAACAGCAAACCGTCATCCATATTATACCAACAGAAGACCGTCATCCATATTATACCAACAGCAGACCGTCATCCATATTATACCAAGAGCAGACCGTCATCCGTATTATACAACAGCATACTGTTTTTAATCTGCGTTGTGAATAAATATGTTCCACATGAAAAGAACGATGCATACTAGGTGTTAAGTAGTGGGCTACAGATGTTATCTTTTTGAGTGCATCAAGGTCTTTTGGGGCATTCCATATGTTTCTACAGTGTTCAAGAACCGGGAACCTCACCTCCCTGGTGGTCATGCCTATACAGATCAGGTTACATGGGCAAGTGAGATAGTACATCACCCCTTTGCTTTTGCAATTCATAAATGAGTAGATATTGAAACAGCAATTGCCTGAGCTATCTAGGAATGTACTAGCTTGATTCATATAGGGACACGCTGAACAGATAGTACACTTGAAAAAACCCTTCTTTCTGGATGATGCCACTAAATGTGGGACGGTGTGTGGGGTGTAGTGACTCCTGACAAGTTTATCTCAGAGATTTGGTGATCTCCGACTTGTCATAGTCACTCTGTCACCCAGAACTGATTTTAGTTCTGGATCTGTCAAAAGTATCCCCCAGTGCTCCTTGTTTGGAAATTGGAACCAATCCCTGCAGTTATGTTGTGGGCGTCTCTTGCCTTCTTATCTGACCAGTCCAGACCAAACGCAAGGGGTAAAGCTGCCTTGCAGGGGGTTAACCAGTACCCCTGCAAGGAGGCTTTACCCCTTGCATTTAGAGTTCTACATATATGGGGATAAGCTATTCTATTTGGTTTCTACGAATTTGCCTGGGATGGCTTTTTGTCTAGTGACATTGATATAGGATACTTTGTGGAATTTGGGATATTTCACCCTTGATTATTGTGACCGGACGGTCATTGGTCTCTCTCAGGACATTGTCCCGGGTGTTTCCGTTATATTTAGGGTTGCGTTCCCTCCCCCCTTTTTGTCCCCTCATCAGTGTGTTTTATGTCATCCGCACTACGTTTTGATCCGATACTTTATTATTTTACTGTCAGGATGTTTTTCTTTCGTCTGCTTGTTTTTTCATGTGTCATTATTTTTAACTGCTGTTGGTGTCTAGATGTATAGTTAATAAAAATTATGTTATTTTGGATTATTTCATGCTTTTTGTGTTGATATTTTTCACAGATATATCTGAGTGCTTATTATAGGGTTTTCTTTGTGTCTTTGTGTGTTTTATATATATATATATATATATATGATCTTCTTATATGTTGGTTAATGTCGTAATTGTTATTCAGCTATATGTCATTCTTTGTCATTTTTCCTTCCCTTCTCTCCTCCTCTTCCCCTCCCCCTTCCTTTTCACATCCCATCTCTTTTTTCTTCCCCCCCCCCTTTTCAACCATCCCTATAGTGTGTGAGTATTTGTTATTTTAGTGTTGTACTGTGCCAATATTTTGGGGCTTACTGATCATTTCGTTTACTGTTGTGCAAGCTAATTGGACGGCTTATAGAACCCTTATGCGTTATGATCCCGATTGGCTAATACGTGTTCAAGCCAGGGTACTTAAATAAGCACCATGGGATCATAAGGCCAACACCCTGAAGAAGTGTCAAGCTGACACGAAACGCGTTGTGTGATGAGACGAAACGCGTTGTGTGGTGAGGTCAAGGCAGCGACGGGACAACCGTGACGACGGATATCCAGAAGCTGCTAGCAGAGTACACCATTAGGACGCCGACTGAAAGTTAAGACTGCTAGCTATTTTTCATCTTTGCAGCTGGACTCTTTTCCTTTTACATCTAAGGACACTTTTGGATCGCAGGGTTTTACATCACAGAGCCCAATCCCCTGTGTGTACTCAGACCACTTCATCTATTAGATCTTTTTCTTTCAATGTGAATGTTATATGTTTTTATTATTTGACATATAAAATATTATTTTGTTATTAATCCGGTCCTTGTTTTCTCTCTTTTTTTTGCACCCCTTTTGTGTATGTATGTTTCTGTGCATGTGCAGGCACGTACAACGCTTATGCGCATGTGCAGACAAACCGTCAAATTTCTGCGCATGCGCGAACATTGACGAAAACGTGTGCGCATGCGCAGACGGTTCAGACTA
Source organism: Ascaphus truei (assembly GCF_040206685.1). Taxonomy (NCBI): domain Eukaryota; kingdom Metazoa; phylum Chordata; class Amphibia; order Anura; family Ascaphidae; genus Ascaphus; species Ascaphus truei. The sequence continues at coordinate 12,662,489 of NC_134487.1, forward strand.
TTTCTGCACATGGTCAGCTGTCGCTGGCAACTTCTACGGGCCGCTCCGGCACATGAGCATACCCTTACTTCCGTTTCACTTTTCGTCCCCATGAAGGAGATTTGAACCAAAGTAATGTTTGTTGGTGCCAGTGCCAGGTAAGACATTTCACATCAAAAGGTAAGTTCTCTTATTGTTTCCAGTGATAGAGGTAACCTTTTTTTGTGTTATATTTTCTCTGTGGAATTCTGTTTCTTTGAGTCTTTTGTAAACAGATAAGTAAAATTGTCTTTTCGAGTAGCAGGGGTAGTTGCCCTGTAATTCTTTATATATGTGTGTCACCCTCTAGGCGATTCGTGTAGGGTCAATGTGGGTGTATCTTACTTGATCAACCTTTCCGCATGAGTGGTGCCCTCTTGGCAATACACAAGTGTCACCTCGGCTCCTGTCGCACAAATCACGGTGTTCTGGGTCGTGGGAGCAACAGCAATACTATTCCCAATTTCGCTCATCCAGGAGTGGGACACCGTGTCGCAGTGCCGCTGCTGTTTCTCACAGCAGGATACGCTGCTGCTGTCCGATCTGTATCAGCAATGCCTTCTTTATGGGTTGCATGCTACACAACAGCCCCCGCTGCACAGAACACGGTAGTGCAAGTCGCATGGGTCATCTGCAGTCTGGTAACGTTGCTCCGCGATTGCTCCTCCAGCGATGTAACAGCATGGTGCCACGCAACAGCTGTTGCCCGTGAGGGTGCGGGAGGAGCCAGTGCTTGGCTGGTGCCTCCAGTCTAATCACTTCCCCTGTCTGAGAGCTGCTCTCATGCTGTGTGTATGAGAACTCAACGCTGATTGGCTGAAAAAACTTGTCTGGGCGCCAAAAATTCTGGGCCATTACTGAATGGTTAATGCCCGAAATTTTAACCAATCAGAGAGCAGGGATTTCAATAATGCCTGGAATTTAACAGCTTTAGCCTATAATAACCAGTAACTCGCACTTAACTGCTACGATGGGCAGAAATTAAAAGCCTCCGTCGCATAACCCTTAAATACCCCAACTTTAGTTAAAACAAAAAAAAACTTGTGAGATGTTTCAAGGCAATATTAAAGCAAACATTGGACAAACTGAGAAATGTTACATACACGTCCATCAAATTCAGCCTACAGTATACTACATTTATATTCATTTTGTGCTTCTTTGTGTCAATATTGGTTATTCATTGAGGTGCAATAGTGGAGATTGGATGCTGCCCGTCCCAGTATAGTCAGTGGAAGTTTCCTTGTGGTGGTGCCGATCAACGCCATTACACTTTAATGAATAACCCCCGATATATTAAGTCACTTTGCTTCAATTTTGCCCAAATGTGCACCAGTTTGCAATATTGGGGATGTGAATAGTTGTTACCAGGTGCACATACTGTATTAAGATCTGCGTCCGCCCTGCTCCATTTCCCAATCTCCCCCTTACTTTGGCCCTAATAAACCCTGCAGACCTTGGGTGGCGTAAGCGTCTCTGCTTAACATTGGGCACCATATACACAGCAAGGTTCCAAACAGAAGTCTTCAACATAGTCCAATAGAGAACAAAAGATACAGCGACTGTGTCAAGTGAGGCAGCACTCTGTTATTATCAGAGATTTACAATGCACAGACATTCTGCTGTGCAGTATGATTGGGTGTGAAGAAGAAAAATATAGTACTGTATCTAAGAAGATCCCTATTCCAAAGAGCTTACAATCTAGAAAGGAGGTTGGCGTATATCTTGAAGCTACTTGCTGCACAGCTCTTGTAACAAACCTAGTATCAGTGCATCATGGAAACAGAAGTGAATAGCAGTTCACAGCCAGCACCCTTTGAGTTTCAGCAGCTACTGTATCCTGCATACACACCCAGAAGGAGAGGCAGCAGGATACTATTAAAGCTAAGTCTCACTTTTCTGGAAGTTAACCCCTTCCACGCTGGCTTTATGGTGTAGGGAAGGGGACGCCAACTCCAGTCCTCAAGGGCCACCAACAAGCCAAGTATTAGTGGCTCAGTCTTCGACTGCACCACCTGTGCTGAAGCAGGGATATCCTGAAAACCTGACCTGTTGGTGGTCCTTGAGGACTGGAGTTCGCCACCCCTGGTGTAGTGCAATGGTTCCCAGCTCCAGTCCTCAAAAAATCCCAACCGGTCAGGATTTAAGGATACCCCTGCTTGAGCACAGGTGGCTCATTTTGGCTGAACCATCTATGCTGAAGAAGGGGTATCCTTAACACCTGATCTGTTGGAGGTTCTTGGGGAGTAGAGTTGGGACCTTCTGGTGTAGTGCAATGATGATGCAGAGGCTAGGGGGCACTCTCTGGGGGGTAATGGCCTTGCGTGCATCATATAACTCCAGACCAACTTATGCTGTCGTCCCAATTCATTAGCTGGTGAAAAGAGGGGAACATTCAAAGGTTTCAGAGGGAGGGTTACAATTTTACTAATATTCATATGATTTGGAATAATGAATGTACATGAACTCTGTGGAAGTATTTGTTCACAATTTCTGCAGCATTAATTAGCTCTACATTTTATAAAGTACATTTTCTAGAATATTTTAATTTTTATGTTCACCATTCCCCAGTTTTAATGATGCTATTTTAGTCACACTGGGAACCGGCTCTCCTTTCAAGATTAAAAAAAACCCGAAGACCATTTTTTCCTGAACAGGGAAAGATATTTGTATAATGTGTTACATTACAAAACTGTATGTTACCTGTTAATTAATCGTTACCTTATAATTCAGCAATATGCAATTAAATTAAAGCTAATTTGATATTCCTCCTTTGCATAGCTAGCACTTAATCAACACGTTAAGGAGGAAAGAGTGTTGAAACACAAATGTCATAAAAATGTAAAATTAAGCAGCAGTTCGTGATTGGAAGGGGAATATTTTGACTTTCCAGGACCATAACAAGTGGACTTATCCATATTGGGAGAAGGGCAATAGGGCATGAATCATTTACATGTACAACTGCGTTGCCCCAAAGGCGGACAGCCTTCTGGGGCTCCCCAAGAACTGCTCCCCTCTGCATAGGACCAGCGTGCTAAGTGTTAACATTTGCTTGTACTTTGTGGAACGTCAACCCCACCCACTGGGAATGTTAATGAGCCAAGAAGACAGAGAACTTTGTGTTCACAGCTGCATTGAATCTTAACCACCCCAGTGTACATCTGCGTTACCCCAAAGGCAGACAGCCTTTGGAGCATTCAAAGGGCAGCCAAAGGGTGTGAGCCGTTGGGTGCCGTTTGGTGATGTTAAGGTGATGTTAAAGCTGCTCTATTTCAATCTGAAACTCACAAGCCCTTTATCCCCTGTACCCAATTTTCCAGCTCTATCTGTCCATGAAATGTCTGTGAAGTGACTGTATAACCCTGTTCTTTTAATGTAACCATGTATTTTTATAACTCTGTGCCCAGCACATACATGAAAACAAGAGGTAACTCTCACTGTATTACTTCCTGTAACACATGTTATAACTCTGTGCCCAGGACATGCGTGAGAACGAGAGGTAACTCTCACTGTATTACTGCCTGTAACACGTTATAACTCTGTGCCCTGGACTTACGTGAGAACGAGAGGTAACTCTCACTGTATTACTGCCTGTAACACGTTATAACTCTGTGCCCAGGACATGCGTGAGAACGAGAGGTAACTCTCACTGTATTACTGCCTGTAACACATTATAACTCTGTGCCCAGCACATACATGAAAACAAGAGGTAACTCTCACTGTATTACTTCCTGTAACACATGTTATAACTCTGTGCCCAGGACATGCGTGAGAACGAGAGGTAACTCTCACTGTATTACTGCCTGTAACACGTTATAACTCTGTGCCCAGGACATGCGTGAGAACGAGAGGTAACTCTCACTGTATTACTGCCTGTAACACATGTTATAACTCTGTGCCCAGGACATGCGTGAGAGCGAGAGGTAACTCTCACTGTATTACTGCCTGTAACACATGTTATAACTCTGTGCCCAGGACATGCGTGAGAACGAGAGGTAACTCTCACTGTATTACTGCCTGTAACACATGTTATAACTCTGTGCCCAGGACATGCGTGAGAACGAGAGGTAACTCTCACTGTATTACTGCCTGTAACACATGTTATAACTCTGTGCCCAGGACATACGTGAGAACGAGAGGTAACTCTCACTGTATTACTGCCTGTAACACATGTTATAACTCTGTGCCCAGGACCTGGGTGAGAACGAGAGGTAACTCTCACTGTATTACTGCCTGTAACACGTTATAACTCTGTGCCCAGGACATGGGTGAGAGCGAGAGGTAACTCTCACTGTATTACTGCCTGTAACACGTTATAACTCTGTGCCCAGGACATGCGTGAGAACGAGAGGTAACTCTCACTGTATTACTGCCTGTAACACATGTTATAACTCTGTGCCCAGGACATGGGTGAGAGCGAGAGGTAACTCTCACTGTATTACTGCCTGTAACACGTTATAACTCTGTGCCCAGGACATGCGTGAGAACGAGAGGTAACTCTCACTGTATTACTGCCTGTAACACATGTTATATCTCTGTGCCCAGGACATGCGTGAGAACGAGAGGTAACTCTCACTGTATTACTGCCTAGTAAAACATTTTTATAAATAAATAAATGTACTCATTGGACACCCAATGCAAACTGCTCGCAATACTCTAGGTGGAGCGTCATTACTTGTAAAGTGTGCAGGTGAAGTTCCTGCCCCACGTGCATACGGGCTGTGTGTGTGACGACCCATGATACAGAGTGCAGAGGGCCCGAGAGAGGGGACGCACGGTGGTCTACTCTCGTACTGGCAACCATGGTGATCAATTCCCTGGTATAGGCAACGGTATAGGAAAAGGGATCCATCTGCAGGAGCGGCTCAAGGGATCCAGCTGCACGGGCGGCACAAGGGATCCATCTGCAGGAGCGGCTCAAGGGATCCAGCTGCACGGGCGGCACAAGGGATCCATCTGCAGGAGCGGCTCAAGGGATCCAGCTGCACGGGCAGCACAAGGGATCCAGCTGCATGGGTGGCACAAGGGATCCAGCTGCAGGAGCGGCTCAAGGGATCCAGCTGCACGGGCGGCACAAGTGATCCAGCTGCAGGAGCGGCTCAAGGGATCCAGCTGCACGGGCTGCTCAAGGGATCCAGCTGCAGGAGCGGCTCAAGGGATCCAGCTGCAGGAGCGGCTCAAGGGATCCAGCTGCACGGGCTGCTCACGGGATCCAGCTGCACGGGCGGCACAAGGGATCCAGCTGCAGGAGCGGCTCAAGGGATCCAGCTGCACGGGCGGCACAAGGGATCCAGCTGCACAGGCGGCACAAGGGATCCAGCTGCACGGGCTGCTCAAGGGATCCATCTGCAGGAGCGGCTCAAGGGGTCCAGCTGCAGGAGCGGCTCAAGGGATCCAGCTGCAGGAGCGGCTCAAGGGATCCAGCTGCACGGGCTGCTCAAGGGATCCAGCTGCAGGAGCGGCTCAAGGGATCCAGCTGCAGGAGCGGATCAAGGGATCCAGCTGCACGGGCTGCTCACGGGATCCAGCTGCACGGGCGGCACAAGGGATCCAGCTGCAGGAGCGGCTCAAGGGATCCAGCTGCAGGAGCGGCTCAGTGCGTAAAGGACCGGACTCTGATAACAATGGCACTGACTTTAAAACAGCTCGTCAGATCCTGTGACTTCGAGTAAATCACTGCCTCTCCCACCAAAACTGGATTGTAAGCTCTGCGGGCCAGGGAGTCATTGTGACTGCAATATTCTATGTACAGCGCTGCGGACACTGTCAGCGCTGCTTAAGAAAAAATAAATAGGACTACTAATTCCTGAATGGACCTTGCTGCAGCTAGGACAGGAATCACATCCTCCCGACAGCAAGAAGAACTAAGAACTGGAACATTGGCAGGACATGTTTGGAATGTATTGTTTTCCAGCATGTTCACAAACACTGGCTACAGCAGGAGGGGCCAACCAATTAGATTGTAAGCTCTTCGGAGCAGGGACTCCTTTTCCTAAATGTTACTTTTATGTCTGAAGCGCATCTTCCCATTATTTATTATTTTATATAATTGTCACGTGTATCACTGCTGTAAAGCGCTATGTACATTAATGGTGCTACAGTATATAAATAAAGATATACTGTACATACATGCATACATACTCCAGTCCTCGAGCCACCAACAGGTTAGGTCATCAGGATATCCCTGCTTCAGCACAGGCGGCTCAATCAGTTGCTCAGTCGAAGACAACCACCTGTAGTGAAGCAGGGATATCCTGAAAACCTGACCTGTTGGTGGCCCTTGAGGACTGGAGTTGGCCGCTCCTGCCTTAGATGGTTAGCTGGCTCTATACTTCCTTTAGCCAGGCTGCAGCAGAACGTTTTACAGGAAATACTGTGAAGGGATTAATTAAAAATTAATTAGCAAAGGAGGGGGAGGGAGAGGGAGTAGGGGGGTATGATACCTTTTATTCTATCAACAAGTAGTTGAAATGTTACAAGCTTTCGAATCTCTCAGGGTCCGTCATCGGGTATGGCGTAAATACAGAAACGCAATATAACATACAGTGCATGTAAGAGGGATATCTGGTTACAATGGAATTAGATGAGGTAGAAACAGGTAGCCTGGTGTGAAAATGAACAGTAGAGACATACAGTACTGTACTGAAGAACTGAAGAAGGCTATTCTCTTTAAATGCAAAGGCAGCCCAGACATTAAGGACCCGGGAGAGGGAGTGGGACAAGAGAGTGATGTGAAAAAATATCTATCACATAAAAACCACTATAACTATTTTATGTCTGGTGATGTATATACAGAATATTATCAGGGAGTAGTGCAAATGTGCACATATATATGTATATATTTCTTTACATACCCACACACACAAATATAATACTGTGCATGTAATGAAAATTGACCTGTAGATTCATATTTTTTTTTATTATTTAAGTAATTGTGAGACCCTGACCAGATAAGATTAGAAATACAGAAAAACAAACACTTGTATTTCACAGGAATCAAATAAGTAAAATGTTCACTCTCAGATTGGCTGAATTGAAATATATATATATATACATATAATCCACAGAAGCAGCCGGCACTCCACTTGCAAGTAGAAAAAATTGGGTGCTTCTCCCATAAAGCAATAATAAACCATACGATACCGTTTGAAGCACGGGATCAGGAGACAGCACTCTGGTAAGTTTGAGAAAGGTCCCACTGGGGGACCCAAACGTCGGTTTATGTGTCTTTTTCAATACAAAAACTTGTGATCAAACTTACCAGAGTGCTGTCTCCTCATCTTGTGCTTCAAACGGTTTCGTATGGTTTATATATATATATATATATATATATATATATATATATATATATATAGTGTCAGCTAAAGGTACACCCACAACGATGATAAGAAGTTGTTATATATTTCTTATCATCGCTGTGGGTACTTAGCTGACACTAGCCATAGTGGTGAAATTGTAAGTGCAAATAGCGCTCGTGCAAACAATATACAATGATAAACAAAGATATAAAACCTGTGATACAAAGTCCAATGCAGGTAGCCCTGGAGCTGCCCAAAAGGTTAATCTGGTATCTCCCAACCAGATGAGAAATCTGTGGAAGGAAACCTCCTGTGGCGCTGAGGTATGAATGGAAGTAGAATCTTGAGCAAAAGTTCTTGTCTTGGACTAATAGCCTCAGGAAAGGAAGACAAAAATGCAGAGAACACTACTCAGGTTTTTTGGCCTCTCAGGGACACCGTAGCAGTGCTATCCAGGCGGTGACGTCAGCAGTGGAGCCGATCGACCAGACTCTGTCAGCAAGGAGACTATGAGCATTGAAGGCGATCCTCCCACATCAACTGGCTATTCCACCCCACGGCGAGCGGTGTTACCTGATGCAAAGAACTTAAAACCATTGCGCATGTCCTAGTCACCACTGGTGACTTCAATTTAGGATTTCAATTTTTACCACGGCGGAGCAGTTTCATCTTCCTAGTGCACAAGCGCATGGAAGTTTTATATGCATTTTTCATGTCTGACACAATTGTCTGATGTAATTGTTTTTTACTAATTGTTTTTTACTAATTGTTTTTATACAATAAATTGCTCTCTTTATACTACCATACTATGTCCCTGGGTAATACACTATTGTAGTGTTCTCTGCATTTTTGTCTTCCTTTCTTGAGGCTATTAGTCCAAGACAAGAACTTTTGCTCAAGATTCTACTTCCATTCATACCTCAGCACTCCGGAAGCCATGGATGAAAAATCGAAAATCCGCAGCACTGGAGACCGTACTGCAGTCGCTCTGCGGGGGGGGTCCATGGCTTTGGATCGGAACCCTCCCCCCCTCCGTTGGGACCACAACAGTTGCGTGACCACAGCTTACTCCGGAGTGGAAAGCTGTGAGCCTGGTTACACCTGTATCATATTGTGCATCAGCCTGCAACATTTTTCAACTTTTATTAATGTAAAAAGTCAGCCAGGTGTAGCCAGGATCCCCTTTTCCACCAATTGTTGTTGTGGGGTGGGAGATGCTGCACCTAGGGAACGCTCCAATAATGGAGGTTCCGCGTTGAGGGAGTCGCCATGTTAGGTTGGCGCTGGTGCAGAGCTGGTCTGGCAGGAGGTTGAGCATGCGCAGACTATGCGACAAAGCCCGCGAAGGAGGAGAGCTCGGATAGGCGGGGAGTTAGGGGACTACGGGTCCCAGCAGCCCCGCGGGGCCCTGTGATGCGCAAGGACCAATCAGGTACGAGGTAGGGAGGAAAAGGAGGCAAATGCGCACGCCCACCCACCGCGCAGTGGCTGTGACCCGAGTACCCATGGCCCTACCTTTAGAGACATTGCAAACGGCCCTACGACAACTACAGGATTTTGCCAAAGCCCGCCTGGGAGATGTGCTCATAGACCAAGATGCTAAGTGGAACACCTTGTTAGTAGATTGCCAGCGAGACCTAGTAGTCCTCGAGCCTGCAGCCCCTCAATATTTGCCTCTTCCAAACTCTCCGTCCGGCGGCAGCCCCTTGGTCTATCCCCTTCGGGACCCCCCTGTGGGGGAACTAGGTGACGACGACCCTACACTCCCCTTTGCTCACTACCCCACGAGCGAGGCGGGTAGATGTCAGTCCGAATGTAGCTATCCTGGGTTTAGCGCATCTGAAGAAGCGGGGGTGCGTAGTGACATGCTGCAGAAACTCAATGACAAGATAGACCAGTTAACCACCCCCTCCAGCTTACCGCCCTTAGTAGAAGCACTTACCCTAGCCACACATTCCCAAAGCTACCGGAAGCTAAAGGTCTTCTCGGGGACTCTACCTGTGCCCACAGGAGAGGATGGGATAGATCCTTGGAAGGAGCACATTAAGGGAGTAATGGAAGAATGGTCTTTTACAGACGTAGTGAAGCGCCAACGGCTCATGGAGTGTTTGAGACCCCCGGCGTCCACTTTGATCAGCATTCACTGAGAACAGTATCCTGACCACTCGTATGATGATCGAGTTCCTCGTCAAGGCCAATAGCGTGCCGAGGATGATGGGGCCTTGTGGGCCAAATACTATGCCATAAATCAAAAGGAGGGAGAAGATTTGTCTGCCTATATCCACCGTGTGCAAATCTCCCTAGGGCCCCTGCTGCATCATAAATATGTGACCGCCTCGCAGATGGATCAATACCTCTGCAAACAATACCTATGGGGATCCAGTCCTACTCACCCTATTGCAAACATGATTCGCGGTAACCTCAGTCGGGGAACCCCCCCCCCCTCGTTTATCAAACTCTTACAGCAAGTCAAAGAGCACGAAACGCATCTCATGCTTCACTCCCCACAGAAGGCTGAAGCCGCCAGCAGCACTAAACCCAAAGGGATTGCTGAGAAGAAGGAGGATCCGCCAGATAAACCCGGCCCGGAAAAGCCGAAATACGCCGGACGAACCTCGCCTCCGTATGACCGCCGTACCCCACCCAGAGATATGTCCTGCTACAAATGTGGGAAAAAGGGACATATCTCCTATGATTGTCGGATGGGGGAGTCTTGCCACCAGAGCCCGTCACCCAAGAAGTTCACGCCGCAGGCCATGGTATGCGGTGTTTATGCGGCCAGCCCAGAAGCCCCTGTCACCACCCAAAGTGGCGACGAACCCGAGGATGAGGGTAGCCACGTGGGACCGGTAGCGCTGATCCGGGTGCTAGTGGATGGAATCCACTCCTCCGCTATACTGGACACGGGATCTCAAGTAACCATCATATATCGAGGGTTTTTTGATCAACACCTCCAGAAGCGGCCTCTGAAGTCAGCAGGGCATATCAAAGTAAGAGGCCTAAGCAATGATGACTACCCCATTGATGGCATAGTGACCGTGGCCCTGGAGATACAACAGCTAAACACTGGGAAGTTTCACCCCATGAAGGTGGATGCCTTGGTGTGTCCAGAACCCAAAGAGCCCAATAGGTATCCGATCAACCTAGGCACGAACGCGGACATTGTACAAGCCGTCATCCGGGCCTACTTACACGAAACTAAGGAACTGCCCATGTCCAGCCTACAGCTACAGCTTGTCCAGGTGGATCCAGATTCCCATCCGCCACTCTCGGAGGACTACGGACTGTTGTTCTGCGGCCGGGGGGGTCTGACAAGACTCCTACCAGGAGCAACGCAGAGGGTACACGCCTGGTGTGCTTACGCGGAACGAGTAGGCGAGGAACAGCTCTTTTCTCTAGAAAGTACCCCAGAAGAAGACGTCCGCCGAGGATATCGGCTAGTACCGGAATTCCGGGATTGGCCGACCGCCATTCCCCGTCGAATTTATGTGATGGTACAGAATCTTTCGCCATTCCCCATGGCCATCGACGAGGGACAGAGGATAGGGAGAATTTACCCCGTCAGCTCGGTGGATGAGGCCGTACAAGTAAAAGCTACCCGAGTGGAAACTCCCGGATCACCGTTAGACTTCGACTTTGGCTCGTCCAGGCTGTCTGAAAGCTGGAAGGAACGGTTACGAGTGCAGCTGGAAGAAAGACGATCAGTATTCTCTACAGGGGAAATGGATGTGGGGTGTAGCCGCAATGCCCAACACACTATTCGGATGACTGATACCAAGCCTTTCAGGGAACGTTCCCGTCACCTCGCTCCTAGAGATGTGGAAGATGTACGAGTGGCCCTCCATGAGATGAAAGAAGCCGGGATCGTCACGGAGTCACAAAGCCCTTACGCCTCCCCCATAGTGGTAGTGCGAAAGAAGAATGGGACTGTGAGTTTATGTGTAGACTACCGGACCCTTAACAACCGAACAGTACCAGACCAGTATAATCTCCCCCGCATAGAAGAAATCTTGGACGCTCTACATGGAAGTAAATGGTTCAGTGTACTGGACCTCCAGTCCGGCTACTACCAAGTACCAATGAGTCATGAGGACCAAGAGAAAACGGCGTTCATTTGCCCACTGGGGTTCTATTAATTCACCGTATGCCCCAAGGCATCTGTGGTGCTCCCGCCACCTTCCAGCGGCTAATGGAGAAGACTTTAGGTGACTTGAATCCTCGAGAATGCCTCGTGTATTTGGATGACATCATAGTCTTCGGGAAAACCCTGGAAGAACATGAGGCTCGACTCCTGAAAGTACTCAACCGATTAGCTCAAGAAGGTCTCAAACTCTCCTTAGATAAATGTAGTTTCTGCCGGACATCGGTGACTTACGTAGGACATATAGTGTCCGCTGAGGGAATTGCCACGGACCTAGCCAAAATAGAAGCCGTCGTCAATTGGCCCCGACCTGACAACGTGGGGGAGTTGCGGTCGTTCCTGGGGTTCTGCGGATACTATCGCAGGTTTGTGGAGAGGTATTCCTGACGGGCCAAAGCCCTCAACGGCCTCCTCAAAATATATCCGGAAGACACAGGCCGGAAGGCTACTCCGGCTCGACAACCCTTTGGGGACAAATGGACGACAGAGTGCGAACAAGCCTTCACAGACCTGAAACAGAGTCTGACCGCGGCCCCCGTGTTGGCCTATGCAAACCCTGAGCAACCGTATATATTACACGTGGATGCTAGCCTGAGCGGATTAGGGGCGGTGTTACATCAAAAATATCCTGAGGGACTACGACCCGTAGCTTATATCAGCCGCAGTCTTACCGTCAGTGAACAGAACTACCCTGTGCACAAACTCGAGTTCTTGGCCCTCAAGTGGGCCATTGTCGACAAACTTCGTGATTACTTGTACGGTGTGTCGTTCGAGGTGCGGACCTACAACAATCCACTCACTTATACCATGACTTCAGCCAAACTCGACGCGGCCGGACATCGCTGGCTGGCTGCCCTGTTCAATTATAACTTCACCCTGAAATATAAGCCAGGTCCTTTGAACATTGGAGCTGACGCCCTGTTTAGGCGACCGGGGCTGGACATTACCCCTGACGAAGACCAATGGGAAGAAATTCCGGGACCCGGAATAAGGGCGCTATGCTGTACTGCGGCCATAGTCAATGATCAAGTGGCGTTCTCGGAATTAAGGGTGGCTGACTCTCTGGGACGCGCATCCAACGCTATTCCGGAGGCCTATCGGGACCCCAGTGGTATGCACGTTACTCCAGACAAGATCATAGCCTGGAAATATATGGTACGCTACCAAGAACAAGACCCCGTCGGGGGGGCCATTCGATATGCTATCCGGCAAAATCGCCCCGCCCTCCTCAGACTGGCTCCGGGAGATGTACTGCACCGACACACTTTATTCGAGCAAATACCCGGTATGTACCTGGCAGATACCTGGAATGCGCCACTCCTAACCTCTGACAAGCCCCGTTGCATTTGCCTTCCCAGCCTGGGTTCATGCCTGGCTGATGGGCGGCTGATCTGTTAAATGATAATGATTAGGATTTAATAGGCTGCAATGCTTCGCGTGTCTACCAGATGGCATAAATTCATGAATTGTAATGCAGTTTATATATATATACTGTGCAGTATTGCAGCCAGCGGGAATAAAATGCTTCAATCCCTGCTTGGAAAATAACTCAATGCACTCGGGCAGAAAACAGTCACAAACCTCAATACACCCGGGTATACCCGAATTCGTGGGACTAGCCAAGCTCGAATAAAGTGTGTCGCCAGTGTAGGAAGAATACTGATGCGGGAAGCCGACAAATTCGAAATACGAGACAATTTGCTATACAGAGTTGTAGGGTACCATAACCACCCGAATAGGAGGCAACTAGTATTGCCAAAAAGATTACAGTACTTGGTACTGAGGGCTCTACATGATGAACATGGACATTTGGGGGTTGACAAGATTTTCGGACTAGTGAGAGATCGTTTTTTCTGGCCAAAAATGAGAAACGTAGTAGAGCATCACTGTCGAAGGTGTGTGCGGTGTATTCAGAGGAAGAGCTTGCCCACCAGGGCCGCCCCAATAGGCCACTTAAAAAGCACCGGTCCCATGGACTTAGTGTGTATGGACTTCCTATACATTGAACCCGATAGCCGTGGCATAGGCAATGTGCTGCTCATCACGGATCATTACACTAGATACGCCCAGGCCTTCCCGACAAAAGATCAAAAAGCCATCACGGTGGCCAAGATGCTCTGGGAAAAGTACTTTATGCATTATGGGCTTCCTCAACGCCTCCATTCCGACCAAGGAAGAGACTTTGAAAGCAACTTTATAAAAGAACTGCTGAAAATCTTGCATATCGCTAAATCCCGAACTACTCCCTACCACCCCGAAGGGGATGCCCTGCCGGAACGGTTCAACCGCACGTTACTGGACATGTTAGGCACGTTAACGGGGGTAGAAAAGACTGAATGGAGTCGTCATGTGGAAACACTAGTGCATGCCTACAATTGCACGCGACACGAGTCCACGGGGTTCTCTCCATACTTTCTCATGTTTGGCCGAGAAGCTCGACTGCCTGTGGATATACGGTTGAGAGTCTCCACCGATGGGGTGCAAAATAATACTCATTTCCGCTATGTACAGCGATTGCAAGAGAATCTGCAACGGGCCTACCTGCAAGCCGAGAAATCTACTGAAAAGCTGAACGCCGGGACTAAGCGGCGGTACGATCATAAAGTAAAACATAGAGACTTTAAACCAGGCGACGCTGTGCTCCTCCGTAACCTGGGAGTACAGGGAAAACATAAATTGGCTGAGCGATGGAGGGAGGGAGTGTACGAGGTAGCCTCACAAATGCCCGGCCTCCCAGTCTACCGCTTTAAGGACTCGGAGGGTCGGGTGAAGACATGGCACCGAAATCATTTGCTCCCTATTCCCTGATTGGAGGAGGGGGATTTAGAGTGGCCTGCATCCTCATTGGATGGGGAGGTGACATTGGAAGACAACGAGCCCCAGAACTCAGTCTTTCAGGAAGACCCCCAAGAGGGAACCTCTCAAAGGGGCCCTCCACATAGTGCATCTCTCGGCAGAGCTACGGGTAAAAGGCGCGGGGAGCAATCGCCCCATGGGGTGGCTTCGGAAAACTCATTACTGGACCCGCTGAGCCCGTGCTTTGAACCAAGTCATGATAATTTAGAGACTGTAACCCCCTCAAGGGAAGAACTCGAGATTCAAGACCAAGACAGTCACTCCCCCCAGGGAGTGATCGAGCAACAGTTAAGGCGGAGTCAAAGGAACGGTCAACCTCCCATGAGGATGGCATACGATCAGTTTGGGGCACCCCACTATGAAGCTCAGCAGTAGGCTCGCAATCGAGTGAAATCAGTGATTGTGATGTTTAGCGAAATGTACAATCTGATTTAGAAGAAGAGAATGTTATATGTTATGCATTTTCATTATATAAACGTTGTACCAGTTAGAGGTGTTGTCCAAGTGGGGTCGTTGGAATCCACAGGGGGGAGGATGTAGCCAGGATCCCTTTTTCCACCAATTGTTGTTGTGGGGTGGGAGATGCTGCACCTAGGGAACGCTCCAATAACGGAGGTTCCACGTTGAGGGAGCCGCCATGTTAGGTTGGCGCCGGCGCAGAGCTGGTCTGGCAGGAGGTTGCGCATGCGCAGACTATGCGACAAAGCCCGCGAAGGAGGAGAGCTCGGATAGGTGGGGAGTTAGGGGACTACGGGTCCCAGCAGCCCCGCAGGGCCCCGTGACGCGCGAGGACCAATCAGGTACGAGGTAGGGAGGAAAAGGAAGTGGTGGCGCCCACGTTGGCTCAGAGCGAGAGGTAGGAGGAAGGAGAAGGAGCTCCGGTGTAGGGAGGCAGTCCGCCCCCTACCAAGGCCGTATGCCCCTGGCCCAGTTAGGCCCTGAGCCCCAGTAGTGTGAAGCTGAACTAGGGACTGGCCATAGACCGGTTCCGGCTTCCTTTATTGTTAACGATCACTACCGGGACAGTTATAAGTCAGCGGGAGGTCTGGGATCAGGCCCCGCTACCAAGTCGCAGCGGGTCTGGGTGGGATCGCCCCGGACACCTACGGGTGACGTCATCTACGCCCACACTGATCCTTTGTGAAGATAGTTGCAGAACCGGGTACTGGAGAGCCCGGCAGGTAAATTCCAAGTGCACCAACGTACCATCATTCACTCAGGACACGTGGCTGCGCAGTCACATACATATACATTCACTGTCTCACTAGAGGGTGGGGGACTTATTCCAAAAGGGAACTGGACACGGGGTGGGATCACCCGGTGAAGGGAGGGGGAGAGTGAGCGTTCGGCAGGACGCTGAGAGTAGTGTCTCCTCTAGGGAGGGACACCTGTTGTTGATGAAGTTTATGGTTGCTACAAGTAAAGTATATTGGTTAAGGTATATTGCTGTGTGTGTGTATTAATGTACATAAGTTCCTGCGAAGACTCACTTCCCCTCGGGCGGAAGCTGTCGCAGGTGGAGGCACTGCACCGAGTTATAGGTATTGTGAGCACCCCAGGCTCTCCGTGGCAGAGGCTCAGGCCCTGTGAGCCTACAGGTTATACAGCATATGGTAGTGGTCCGTGTTCGCTAGGAACCAGGGCTACACAGGTCTGAGGTGCTGTAAACTTTGCCGGCAAACAGTCTGCCTCCAGTGTAGGAAACTCTCTCTGACACAGACACAAAAACAGAAATGCTTTTAACGTTAGAGGGGAAAAAAAAACCCTGTTCTTTGATTACATCGATGTTCTCTTATATGAAATGATTTAATGTTACCAAGAACGAAACAATTACAATATAACCTGAGCAGTGCAAAAAAAAAAAAAAATACAGATCATCTCTTTGCCTCTGTCTGGCGAATTCTCTAATATATTGTGTGATATTGTTTCTCTACACAAACAGTATGATTAGCATTGACGTTTTCTGATTCTGGGTATTTTATGACAAACTTACTGCAGTATAAGTATAAATTATATTCATTGGAACAGCAGGTAAAAACACTTAGTTTAGATTGCACAAAACAAAACTATTTTCATTGTAAAACGGCAGCCCCACACAGCAGGCGAACCTTAGAAAGGTTCAGTAACCCCTGCAGTTGTAGTTTCACATTGATTCCTTGTGTAAAAATGAGGAAGTTATTTTCTTTAGGGCTGTTTTTCATCTAATTATTTGTCTTCCAGGCCCAGGGTTACCAGGTGTCCAGTATGGAACCGGACTGTCCTGTATTTGGATACTCTGTCCAGTAAAAAAATTGAGGTAATACTGGACATGTATGTGTATACCGATATTACCTCTCTGATCGTGTATGTGTATACCGGTATTACCTCTCTGGGCGTGTATGTGTATACCGGTATTACCTCTCTGTGCGTGTATGTGTATACCGGTATTACGTCTCTGGGAGTGTATGTGTATACCGGTATTACCTCTCTGGGCGTGTATGTGTATACCGGTATTACCTCTCTGGGCGTGTATGTGTATACCGGTATTACCTCTCTGTGCGTGTATGTGTATACCGGTAATACCTCTCTGGGAGTGTATGTGTATACCGGTATTACCTCTCTGGGCGTGTATGTGTATACCGGTATTACCTCTCTGGGCATGTATGTGTATACCGGTATTACCTCTCTGGGCGTGTATGTGTATACCGGTATTACCTCTCTGGGCGTGTATGTGTATACCGGTATTACCTCTATGGGCGTGTATCTGTATACCGGTATTACCTCTCTGGACATGCATGTGTATACCGGTATTACCTCTCTGGGCATGTATGTGTATACCGGTATTACCTCTCTGGGCGTGTATGTGTATACCTTTATTACATCTCTGTGCATGTATGTGTATACCAGTATTACCTCTCTGGGCGTGTATGTGTATACCGGTATTACCTCTCTGGGTGTGTATGTGTATACCGGTATTAACTCTCTGGGCGTGTATGTGTATACCGGTATTACCTCTCTGGGCGTGTATGTGTATACTGGTATTACCTCTCTGGACGTGTATGTGTATACCGGTATTACCTCTCTGGGCGTGTATGTGTATACCGGTATTACCTCTCTGGGCGTGTATGTGTATACCGGTATTACCTCTCTCGGCGTGTATGTGTATACCGGTGTTACCTTTCTGGACGTGCAGGTGTATACCGGTATTACCTCTCTGGGCGTGTATGTGTATACCGGTATTACCTCTCTGGACGTGTATGTGTATACCGGTATTACCTCTCTGGGCGTGTATGTGTATACCGGTATTACCTCTCTGGGCGTGTATGTGTATACCGGTATTACCTCTCTGTGCGTGTATGTGTATACCGGTATTACCTCTCTGGGCGTGTATGTGTATACCGGTATTACCTCTCTGGGCGTGTATGTGTATACCGGTATTACCTCTCTGGGCGTGTAAGTGTATACCGGTATTACATCTCTGGGAGTGTATGTGTATACCGGTATTACCTCTCTGGGCGTCTATGTGTATACCGGTATTACTTCTCTGGGCGTGTATGTGTATACCAGTATTGTATTGTATTGTATGTCTTTATTTATATAGCGCCATTAATGTACATAGCGCTTCACAGTAGTAATACAACAGTATTACCTCTCTGGGCGTGTATGTGTATACCGGTATTAACTCTCTGGGCATGTATGTGTATACCGGTATTACCTCTCTGGGCGTGTATGTGTATACCGGTATTACCTCTCTGGGCGTGTATGTGTATACCGGTATTACCTCTCTGGGCGTGTATGTGTATACCGGTATTACCTCTCTGGGCGTGTATCTGTATACCGGTATTACCTCTCTGGACATGCATGTGTATACCGGTATTACCTCTCTGGGCGTGTATGTGTATACCGGTATTACCTCTCTGGGCGTGTATGTGTATACCTTTATTACATCTCTGTGCATGTATGTGTATACCGGTATTACCTCTCTGGGCGTGTATGTGTATACCGGTATTAGCTCTCTGTGCATGTATGTGTATACCGGTATTACCTCTCTGGGTGTGTATGTGTATACCGATATTACCTCTCTGGGCGTGTATGTGTATACCGGTATTACCTCTCTGGGCGTGTATGTGTATACCGGTATTACTTCTCTGGGTGTGTATGTGTATACCGGTATTACCTCCATGGACATAGTGACCTGACCGGCTTGGGGGGCTGCGAGATTTCCCTGAGCAGAGCTGTTGCTTAGGGAGCTGGGCAGCTTCCTCCATCCTGATTGACTGCATTACCCAGCAGCAGCCAATCAGGAGGAGGTGTCAGGAGCCTGCGGGTGGGACCAAGGAGAGGAGGAAACAGCATGGAGCGGAGAGGTGAGAGCTGTTTGTGTGTCTCTCGAGCGCATCACGCCTTTCACCACTGTGTCCAGTATTTTTGGAGTAACCACCTGGCAACCCTAATTATGTCTTTCAGCTAATTATGCTGCTATCATCAGCCAAACAAAACAACAAAACGGGTCAAGTCTGGATCAACAATTTGCCTGTACACAACAGTTTGAAAACAGTCTTATCACAAAAGAGATTAGACAGAATCATAAACACAGTTTTAAAGCATTTGGTTGCTGTGGAGAAATTAAACGTTTAAAAAAAATGATTGTAAAATACTTATATTGGTCTGATTTATTTAATGAGAGACTAAACAATTTTCTCTTTAAGCAACAATCCGTGCCAATATGTATTCATATCATTTATCTCAAGAGCAGCGAAGCTGGCACTGGGCAAACTTGAGAAACAACATGGCCTCTGAGGTCAGAGCTCACACAGGTAGCCAATAAGAAAGCTGGAATGCTATCAGGCTTCCTATTGGCGACCCGCAGCCATATTAATAGTTATTTTTGTATCAACCGGCACAAAAACACTACAAATATCCCCAGACGTTGAGGATCTCCAGTCACCTTCTTGAGACCCCCTGGTTCACTCTAGGAAAAAGTAGAGTGATTCTGTAAGTTCTTCCTATCTACCAATTAGATTGTAAGCTCTTCGGGGCAGGAACTCCTTTTCCTAAATGATACTTTCATGTCTGAAGCACTTTTTCTCATTATGTGTTATTTGTAGTATTTGTTATTTATATGATTGTCACGTATATTACTGCTGTGAAGCGCTATGTACATTAATGGTGCAATATAAATAAAGAAATACATACATACAAAGACAGAAGGAGGGCGTTCTGGTAAGTGCGTCTGCAAGGGGCCAAGGTTTAAAGTGTAAGTAAAGGTACGTCTGCCACTGGACCTGGCCCATAATTCTTGACCTGCACCAGATGAGTAGTAACGTGCTAAGCATCTGCTCACCTTTGTGAATACTGTGGATATCTGACGTGTGCATTGTGGTAATTCGGCGAAATATGTTAACATTTGCAAACACCCACCAAATAAAATTTGGTCCCAAAAATGGTTGATTTTAAGATTTTCTGTGTTAATTCTTTTTGTTTCCGGTTGCTTTTGGCCGTGAGCTTGTGCCGCGCGGCGCCTTCTATAGTACCGAGTTCCGTGATTTTAGGCAATCTTCGAAAACGTGGCAAATGCACAGGACAAAAAAACGATGAATCTGTCGTTTTCTTTCATACCACGCGGAGACATTCAAGGAGTGAATAGAGGTGCGTTCATATTTCATCTGCGGGTACTGAAAGCAAATCTTTTCTGTCCAATTGCAACTGTGAAGATGTTAGAACGGAGTAAGGGGTCTCAACTCCAGTGCTCAAGACACCCCCCCCCAACAGGTCAGATTTTAAAGATACCCCAGCTTCAGCACAGGTGGTTCAATCAGTGGCTCAGTCAAAGACTGAGCCACTGATTGAGCCACCTGTGCTGAAGCAGGGACTGATTGAACCACCTGTGCTGAAGCAGGGACTGATTGAACCACCTGTGCTGAAGCAGGGACTGATTGAACCACCTGTGCTGAAGCAGGGACTGATTGAACCACCTGTGCTGAAGCAGGGACTGATGGAGCCACCTGTGCTGAAGCTGGGATATCCTTAAAACCTGACCGATTGGGGGGGGGGGGGTTGGCTGGAGTTAAGCACCCTACAATAGAGTTACGTTTGTGAGGCCTTAAAAAAGAATATTTACAACCGAGCTTATTCAAACCGAGCACACGTCACAAACGAAGGGAGCTTGGCATGAAGAAATACAGTTTGCTAAAATATGAAAAGGGCAATTTCAGATGAGACAAAGTGAATAAACCTCGTACAGCTAGAATGGGCATTATGTGTAATTTCTGTTTAGTGTTTGCGGCTAATTTCGTTTAATTAACTATCCTCATTAGCTTTGCTTTTTCAGCTGCTAAATCATGCAAAATGATCCATAATGGCCTGGCTGTTTTGATCATTTGTCTACAGTCCAAGAAAAGTGGATGTTAAATAATCAGTGTTTTACCTCTTGGACCGGGACCAAGTATGCAGCGCCTGCTGATTTATTGATTTGCTTTTGCTCTTTTAAAGTAGGAAGAGATTGAGGAATATGTCGGAGACGATCAAATATTTGCTGGGGATAAATAAGGTACAGGACAGAAAAATGTATTGTGCTAAACACAGAACAAATGGGACTCGCGCTAAAGCCGGGGGGGTGTATATTTAAGGGGGATGTGGATACTCTGAAAGTCCCCCATAGCTGGGGGTTGGAATCTTAAAGCGGTTATCTAAGGTTAAGTTTATAGTCCGTGCGATGGCGATCGCGTAACAACAACAAATTGCAGAATGCCTATGAGGCCGCCACTAGTGCGCGCGCACGACGGGGCGTGATGGGGTGACGGAGCGTGATGGGGCGACGGAGCGTGATGGGGCGACGGAGCGTGATGGGGCAATGGGGAGTAATGTGGCAACGGGGCGTGATGGCGCGACGGGCGTGACGGCGCGACGGGGCATGATGGGGCGACGGAGCGTGATGGGGCGACGGAGCGTGATGGGGCGATGGAGCGTGATGGGGCAACGGGGCGTGACGGCGCGACGGGGCGTGATGTGGCAACGGGGCATGATGGCGCGACGGGCGTGATGGCGCGACGGGGCATGATGGGGCAACGGAGCGTGATGGGGCAACGGGGCGTGACGGCGCGACGGGGCGTGATGTGGCAACGGGGCGTGATGGCGCGACGGGGCATGATGGGGCGACGGGGCGTGATGGCGCGACGGGCGTGATGGCGCGACGGGGCGTGATGGGGCGACGGAGCGTGATGGGGCGACGGAGCGTGATGGGGCGACGGAGCGTGATGGGGCAACGGGGCGTGACGGTGCGACGGGGCGTGATGTGGCAACGGGGCGTGATGGGGCGACGGGGCGTGATGGCATGAGCACGTTTTAAAAAAATAGATACATTTTGTATTTTGAAGCGACGGCCACGTCACATGAGCGGTTCAGCCAATCACGGCGAACCAGAGTCCTACCCAATCATTTCCATCTGAATTCACACCGAGGCGCCCGTGATGCGATGAGCGCACGCGCACTGTAATCTTAGCTTAATACTAAGGCCTCAAAGTAAACAGGGGAATTGTTTTTTAAGTCCTTTTTTTTGTTTTATATATGTTTCTGCAACACTCATATATATTGTACCAGACTTTTCTGCCGTATGAGAGCTCTGGTAGCAGTTTCCAATTTAAGCACAATCGCTCCGACTTTGATGGCTGGTACAAGGATTATAAAACCAAATCTCTTTATAAACCGAATGAAGGAAAAGGGCTGTGGATTTGTAATTGTTCTGCCAAGACAATTCAACAGCAGCATTCTGTAATTACATTTAATTCAAAGCAATATCTGTGGCCACAGTCAGCAGTTAATGGTATATCTTCGCTGAGGACCAATGGCTTCTTACGCCTGGTTTTGCCCGGGAATGTCCCATCCCCTCATTCTCCGACGATGCTCTGTTGCATTCCAATAACTGCATCTAGGATACATTGCAATAAACTGCTCTGCAATCTGGATGCAGCAACAACCAGACCTCACAGCCCAACAAAGCTTTCACTGTTCAATGAATATCTCATTGTCCGTCAGGGGGTAGGGACCAACAGGTGTCAGAGATGCTGTGATACCCTGTGCATGATAGAGTGGCATACATGGCAGCTCTGTAACCCTCATTAGCCTGAACACATATTATGTAAAGCTGATTCCTAGATTTACTAGGCACTATAAATGACTTGAAGGTGCCAACGGGATCATCCAGTCTAAGGGCCTCATACAGTAAGCCCCGATAAGGCGTTTTTCGCCATTTTTTCCCTTCCAGATTCAGTAAGGCCCGATAAGTGGGAATTATCGGCAACTTTTGTTCCGAAAAAAAAAATTTCGCCACCCGGCTGCCGATAAGCCACTTATCGGGACTTTTTTAACCCGGCTGAATTCAGTAAGCCCCGATCAGCTTTTCGGTGCTGATCGGCAGGCCAGATTGGAGATTTTATGGCCAATCCGTCCCGCCAACTAAAGTTGGCAACTTGCTGGAGGAGAAGCATCGGCAAGGGCGACACTTAGAAAAAATCAGCCCTTTTTCCTGCCTGTGATTGATGCCGGGGTTCTCCGGAGCTGATACCCGCACCGGAGCCCCCCGGCATGCATCCGAGGCAGGAAAAAGGCATTTAAAAGCCACTTCATTACCTTAGCGGCTAACCGCTAAGGCAATGAAGGGGTTAACCCACCGTGCCAGCGTTATTGTGGGTAGCGGGGGTGGGTGAAGGGGGTATTTGGCCCTGGGTGTGAGTTTAGGACTTGCGGGGGGGTTGCGGGGGCACTTAACCCCTTCACGACCGTAGCGGTTAATACCGCTACGGTCCTGAAGGGGTTAAGGCCTCCCGCTACCCACCCGCAAGCCCTAAACAACCACCGTTGGGGCTAAAAAACCCTTCACCCACCCCCACTACCCACAATATTAAAAAAAAACACACCCCAGCCCCACAATAACTAAATAAATAAATAATTAAAGAAATATATATATATATATATATATATATATATATATATATAAACCCAACAAACACCTATACCACCCTAACATACTGTATAGTAATGTGCACAATGACTATTATCCACAAATGGATAATAGTGCAGTTGTCCATTTACAATACATACACACCAATAAAGACTTTAAATACATGTAGCACTCACCCATGTGCGGCTGCCACGATGAAGGCCATCCTCTTCTTCATCCTGCCCATGCCCCATCCGCTTCTGCAAAACAGACACAACAATTAAAACATTCTGATTGGCTGTGCTGTCATTGCCTTTAAGTGACGTCATCAATTTTTTTTACATCGGCCAAAACACATGGTTTTCACGGCCCAATCAGGGCCGTGGGAACCATATGACGACAAATGTGACGTCATAGGCCTTTAAAAGCCTATGGCGTCTCATTTTGAAGACAGGCGCCGAGGAGGACGGACCTCCTCCTGAAGATTGAAGACCTGGGCGTAGCACCGGACGGCAAGAAGACCCCGCAACAAGGTATTTTAATACAGATTCACATGGATTAAAACTAGAACAACCCTTGATTGTCATGTTTTATTATTTTAATGTTTAATTTGTAATGTTTTTTTATTTCATGGTTTCCTGTTTCGTGGATTGTTTCGTGGATTGTTTCGTGGATTGTGTCGTGGATTGTGTCGTGGATTGGTTCGTGGATTGGTTCGTGAGTAAGCTGATCAACGGGAGTCGGTGGGGGCAAGTAATGGTAAGTTAAAGAAAGAAATGTATTGAATGTAACTGTGTTTTTTGTTGCTTTTTCATGTGTTCATTTTTTAAAATGCATATCATTTGTTGCCACTGTATGTATGTATGTATGTATGTATGTCTACAGATATATATATATACAGGGTAAGAAATGATACTGTTGTTAAAGCTTGATATTCTGTATTGTTAATCATTGTGGCTATGCATAGATGTGTGGTAAATGTATTTTATTATTAGAGAGATGTAAGTTTTGGGCTTCTAGGCCGTACAGTAGGTTATGGAAAGCCTTGCTTTAGTATATTGTAATTGTTGGTGTACTTTTTTCTATGTTTTGAAGTGGTTCTCTGTTACGATAGCTTTAGTTCATTGTGTAATTGGTATGGATGGTATTTTAATTGTTATGGGATGTAATTGATGTGTGTTAATTCATTGATGGTGAGTTTATTGGATTAAATAATATACTTCTTGTTATGTATGGCGATTTGAGTGGGATTATTGTATTGTTAACATTGATTTGCAGCGTGTACATGTACTTTACATGTTATGCTACATGTATACACTGTAAATGCAATGTTTTAAGAGGCATGTGAGCCTTCAGATTGAATGATTAAATGGGATTTGGTTAGGCAATTGGTTTGTAAATCATTGAGGATGTTATGCATAAGTGTTGTTGGCATTGCAGGATGGCTTCACCCCTTAATTACCTTTCAGGTTAGTACCCGATAAGGTGATTAAGGGGTTCATTGTTATGTTACTGGTATTGAGATGTTTTGGCTATTTATTATTTTGGCAACGGACCCCAAGGATGATGCTGGCGATGGAGACTTCTTATTGATGAGGTTAGTACAATTTAATTGACTTTATTACCGTATTCAATGTGTTTAATAATGGCCAAATAATGTATTATACCTATGTGGATAATATTTATTTGGCTCATTATTGTACTGTATGTGCTGGGGGAGGGGGTATTGGCCCCAAGGGTATTTGGTAGGACTCCCCTGTGGGTAGTGGGTGAGGGTGGTTAGGCCTCAGGGGTGGGGGGGTTAGTGGGGGAGGGTATGTGGGTGATGGTGGGTTAACCCCTTAATGACTGTAGCAGTTAATAACCGCTATGGTGATTAAGGGGTTAGGGGACAGTACATTGGATGTTTTAATTGTTGTGTCTGTTTTGCAGAAGCGGATGGGGCATGGGCAGGATGAAGAAGAGGATGGCCTTCATCGTGGCAGCCGCACATGGGTGAGTGCTACATGTATTTAATGTCTTTATTGGTGTGTATGTATTGTAAATGGACAACTGTACTATTATCCTTTTGTGGATAATAGTAATGTTGCCCATTACTGTATTGTATGTTGTGTATTGCTGCTATGTTTATTGTGAGCATTTGTCCCCAATAAACATGCTACTATGCGTTAACCCCTTCATTGCCTTAGCGGCTATCCGCTATGGTAATGAAGCAGCATTAATGTATTTTAATAATATTGTGCGGGAGCAGGAGGCCCCCTGAGCTGAAGCGCATTTATTTGTGGCTCAGAGACCCCCTGCTTCCCGAGTTACAGGCCCCGGTTTGGGCCATCGGTTACAGTGTGGACGCCATATTTGTTGCGGGAACGCTATAAACATGGCGGCGACACTGCCACCCGATGACACATACCGGGGCCTGTAACTCGGGAAGCAGGGGGTCCCTGCTCCACAAAGCAATGCGGTTCAGCTCAGGGAACCCCCTGCTCACTGTACAGTATTATTAAAAATACATTCATGCTACTTCATTACCGTAGCACATAGCCGCCAAGGTAAGGAACGAGTCTTTATTGATGTGTGTTTTTTACTGATAGTGTAGCTATGCAGAGGGTCTCCGGAGCAGAACCGCATTGGTTTCAGCTCCAGGGACCCCGTGCTCCCCGAGATACAGGCCCCTTTTGGGGTGCCGGTATCCCTCTGCTTTGTTTACAGGTCGCGGTCACGTGATCGGGAACTAAACGCAGAGGGATACCGGCACCTCAAAAAGGGGCCTGTATCTCGGGGAGCAGGGGGTCCCCGGAACTGAAACCAACGCGCTTCAGCTCCGGAGACCCCCTGCACATGTACACTATCAGTAAAAGTTGTTTTTAAATACTTTATTTATTGCCGATGTTTGCGCTGAGAGAGCGGCTTGTCTCTCTCAGCTGCAAACATCTATCGGCAGAAAAGGCCTTATCGGGAGCCAGGCTCATCGGCAGCTTTGCTTTCGCAGTGCTTCGGCAGGGATCGGAAGGATTCGGCCCTTACTGAATACTGCGAGGGCATATCGCCAAAAAAAAGCCTTTTCGCAATTCTTGCCGAAAATTTTGTATCGGGGCTTACTGCATGAGGCCCTAAATCTCTAACAACTGGCCATGAATTGCTCACAGAACAGAAAGTGTTAGTGGACAGACTGGTTACAATATGGCATTTGGGCCATAGACACAGTATTTAGGTCACAGATATAGACAACATACTTAATGTGATGGCCTATCAGTATCCAGATCTGACTTGTTATGAGTCAGAGTTACAGTCACGCCCAAAGGATATAAATACTGGCACTCTCCCAAAGTTCTGGGTTCTCTATCTCTCTGTCTCTCTCCTCCCCCTGTGGAGTGAGGATCAACTGCCCTGGGTCTCACTAGGAGGCCTAGGAGGAGAGCCATTAATATGAGTAGGCCAAATAAGAAAGCAATGCAATGCTGTGAGATATGCATCTGCAATAAACACAGTTGTACCATCACCAGTGTGATCACTGTCTGAGAATCAAGAACACGTGTCAGTATGGATTCTCCTTCCATCCAAAGGACCCATGCTGACTGGAGCTGCTTCACCAAAGAACTAAGTTAACCTGTAAACCTGTCTTGTTTTCCCCACAACACCGCTGAGCACTCAGCTCTTCTGTTGCCACACAGGTACAGCACAACACCTAAATGGAGTAGCCAGAGAAGCAGATGACCCCAATCTCGCTTAAAGGGGGGGGGGGGGTACAAGGACTACATATATATATATATATATATATATATATATATATATATATATATATATAAAACAAAAAGAGAAAGCGCGCAGCCCATAGCGTAAAAAGCGTAAAATTTAATACAAATATATATGGAGGAGGGAAACAAGCTCACTCACAAACGACAAATAATAAAAGGCATTTGAAAAGTATCACCACCATGGGAACAGCAGGTTGAAACCTCCACAGCAAGATGAGATGAGCGCTGTCAGCTATTTGTCCAAAAGTTCAGACCTCGTGGATAGGTGATGACAATCAGTATGGAAGTCCTGGGTAGTCAAGTTCTTCCTACCAGTGGGTTCTCATCCGAACCGACACTGGAGCTCCGTGCAGCAGGGGAAGATGTTCGTCACAAACCAGCTGCCCCACAATGATGACGTATCGCCGTCGCTGCGTTCCTGACGCGTTTCGTCAGATGACTGACTTTATCAAAGGATAAAGAAACTCCACTCAGACCCAAATATGCAGCTGGTTTGTGACGAACATCTTCCCCTGCTGCACGGAGCTCCAGTGTCGGTACCACTCACACTGATGATACCCATCAAGGTTGAAACATGTCTGTGAGTGGTTTGGCTTGCTTTGCTAGTCCCATGCTGTGCTTAAAAGCTGTGTGAATGGCAATGCATCTGCTTAAATGGGCTCCATGTGAATGGATATTCCAGGCAAAAGGTGACACATTGTGTGCTCATTTGCATGTCATTTCCCAAAATCTCTTGCTAAAGTGGGAGCACTGTATGCTAGGTGATAATGGTTGAAAGGCAGGGGTGCAAACCTGTCTAAGACATGTGAATGTGCTCACAAGTATGTACACAAATATATATATATAGTTTTCCTCCTGATAAAAGGTATGATTTCCTGTTCAAGGTGAGTACTTTAATATTCTTTCTGACCAGTAATTTATCGTCCTGCAGCTTTAGCCGTTTGCCTTACGGTGCAAAATGACTTTGCAAAGAGACACAAAGAATCAGCTGGGGAGAGCGGGACGCTGTGTAGACTTATCAAGAAATGCTTAAAGATCATTAAAAAAAAAAACATGACATTCTGGTTATGGAAATATTAATAGTTCTAAAAAATATTTACACTGCTTATGCTTTTTCTATTTATTTAGGAACAGTGTCGGCAGCCTAGAGTTAACCCATTAAACATATCACTGCCATTAGCCTCTTTGGTTGTAAGTGGAACTGCTCCTTCAATCATCGGTCATGCTCTATTCTTACAAAAAGACATTCCATTTTGCAGTCTATCTTTAAAGCCATCTTCATTGGCTCAAGCAGACCACGCGTGTTTTAAGAGGAAATGCATGCTGCTTAAATGCTTCTGCTCTTTCCAGGAATTTCTTGTGACTTCTTCATCCCTTTTACATTGCTAACCTAGCGTGCTAATTTGGCTTCCATTTCCTGTAGCTTTAATATTAAATTGTCTGACCGACTCTGAACATACATCCTACATTTAGTGGAGTGCATTAGTTTGCTCTAATGGAACATTTGTTAGCCAGCTCTTTCTTGCGCCGGAGCCATTAGATAGGATGGCTCTCTCCCGCCATCATTACTTTGTGATAAAGAAAGAGACTTTGCTGATTTGTGGTTAGGGAGATCGGATAATTTGCGTGTCTTTATTTCAAATCATTGAGAAGATGGAGAGAGGTCAGAAAGCCACAGATGTACATTACATATGCATGGATAGGAATTATCCATACATTATTTTATATAGCACAGAGGGGATCAGCATTTGAGGTCACTGTATATTTTGGGTTTATGTTCTCCTTTTCACAGCATTTATTGACGTATCCTCTTCTATGCTGCACAATACCAAAGCTGTATTATTGTGGTATATTGTGGTATATTGTTAAGGCTTTGTCTTTGCTGTGAAGTATGGTATAGATCTAGTGTCTCCAATAGAGACCATGGTTCTAGTGTCTCCAATAAAGACCATGGTTCTAGAGTCTCCAATAAAGACCATGTTCTAGTGTCTCAAATAAAGACCATGGTTCTAGAGTCTCCAATAAAGACCATGTTCTAATGTCTCAAATAAAGACCATGGTTCCAGTCTCCAATAAAGGCCATAGCTCTATTGTCTCCAATAAAGACCATGGTTCTAGTCTCCAATAAAGACCATGTTTCTAGCATCTCGAATAAAGACCATGCTTCCTGCATCTCGAATAAAGACCATGGGGCCTGGTTACAAATCCAGGAGAAAAAAACACACCAGATTTAGACAAAATAAAACTTTCCCCAAGAAATCAGAAGGATTTAAAAACTGGTGCAGTTGTTTATCATCAGGGTGACATTGGCACATCACCCGCAGGTGGGCCATGCTTAATAAGTGATGCTATGCCATAAGACACATCACTGTATGTCCCATTCAGGTGAATGAGCAACAAGGTGCCTTGCACATTAGCACCACTTGGTGAACATGGCCCGTGTGTCTGGCATTATGGGGTTAATTGCAGAGTATTTGCTTAAGGAAGCCAATTCCATTGTTACATTCTTTATGAAACATTGTTTTTTTGATCAGCTACTGGAATTGCAACTAGAATGTGATATCACCGTATGGTTTCACTCATTAACATCACAGTTACTCAGTTACTTTTCACAGAAGTCCCCTTTGGTTAACTTAAATTTATAAAGGCTTATTCATTAAACAATTTGCACTATGTTTTTTTTTTTTTTTAACGCTTTATTGTAAATTTACATACTGTATACATTGAAACAAAGCATCATACTGTACAAAGAAAACAAATGTTTACATCATATCTGTAGCCCCCTGTAAACAGCACAGGCTATACCTATCTACTTTCTACTGTGGTAAGTCCTGTTAAGATCAGGCACCAGTAATCATCATGGGGTTTCCCCCTTCATAGCCCTAACCTGAGTGGTAGATGCAGGCCTGGACTCCGCTGCAGGCTTGAGCAAGAGGGAAGGTTCTGCTGACATCACGAGAGGTGGGGCTAGCTCTATATTTAGCAGCCAACTCCTGTGAGTTAGAGTTAGTTTTCCGAGTTAGTCTGCCGTAGAAGTCTGTTCGGAGTAGTATGCCGAGAGTCTGCAGTGGGACATGTCTGAGTAGTGAGTCCTGCGGATCGGTCCAAGGAGTTGGAGGAGACCGCGGTCTCACCTGCACAGCTGTGCAGGAGCAGAGAGAGGAGTGGAGAGACTCAGCCCCTTTAGTAGAGCTGCTAGAGTTATAGACCTGGTGGACCAATGCCCCTCACCCCTCTGCCTGGGGTGATGGGGAGAATTCAAGCCCCACCGCGAGGATAACCTCGGGGGTGGGCCGCGGGGTATTGAAGCCTCAGCCCAGACCATCCTGTCGGAGGAGAGATTTGGAGGGAAGGAGAGGAGGAGATATCTGTGTGTGAGGAGAGCGGAGTAATAAGTACAGCTTGGCTGTTGTTGTTGCGCTGCTGGACGCCACTACCGTTGGGAGTTGCTGATCTGCCAATAAAAGAGACTATCCTTTGTTACCAAAGACTGTGTGTGAATTGGAAGCTATTACCCTGGGACCCAAGGGGTTCTTCTATACAGGTCCTGTCCCATATTCCTGGGAGTATAGAAGATGGAGGCGCTGCACCACTAAGAGATCATGGAGGCTACCACCCCAGAAGCCCGGTCCTGGCTCCCCAATACCATCGCGGGAAGCTCAGGCCCTCCTGTTCCTCACAGGTATGCACCACACCGCATGTAATCTGCCCTCATGCACCATAGACACCACCGTAGAGTCTGGAGAAGGGGGGAAGCAGGGTTACATATACATGGGAACCCATACAGTATTTTGACTCTTTACATTTTCTATCCGATCTGTGAGGCCTGGCTTCTTTTCATATAAATATTATAAAATTAAAGGTAAATAAAAACATCTAAACACGCATGTAAACAAAACAATGATGGCCTCTAAGAGGTTCTACAGGCTAGGGTTGGTACAAGAATATATATTAAGCCAAGCAGACAAACATGGATATAACACTAATACCAGCATTGACCCAAATTCTGAGCAGCCATAGTTTGAATTTGCATAAATATTGTAAACTACAGTAAGACACCCTGCACTATCGCATTGAATCAATAACCCCCATAGAACCCAGACTTACAGGCGCATGGCTGCTCCCCCTCCCCCGCCACTTTCCCATTTCTGAGAGTTGAAGCATAGAGGAGAAGGCTTTATTAGAATCCGAGTGAAAGGGAGGAGGAAAGAGTGACGCAAGAAGGCGGAGAATCTGTCACGGTTCTTTACAATAGCCGTGTCATGTTACTTCTCCCTAATCCCATAAACACAAGTTGAGGCACATGGGATACAGGTGGACAAAAGTACCTTATTAATTAAATTAAAATGAACACGACACTCTCTGTGCCAGTTTTCCTCTGATACTGATACATACAGCCCTAGAAATGTAGACATTTGCCCAAACTTCCGGTTCCCTTTTGTTCTAGCGTGACCTGTGACTTTGAGATGGGTAGCACCCAGTCTCACAGCAAATGTCCAATGTTTCTGGTTTTCCCCAAGTCCTTTTATCACACAGTGATTTGGGTACCAAATAAATGAGATTGTACTGTAGGTCTTAATGAGCAGTGTTCAAAGAGCTAGAAAAAAAGGACTTACAGTTTTACTACATTTGACATTTTTGTTGAAAGGAGAATGGTGCTTTGGGCGATGCTAAGGGCTGAATTTAGAAATATACACATTTTTTTTAGGGAAATGACTAAAAACAACACGGGAGTGTGATTTCCACCACAGAGAGCTAATGATGTACTTTAAAGCAAAAGTAAAGACGTATGCTGCACACCAGCATAAAATGATCATCGCAATGCACTTACCGGTGCTCCTGTGTTAGAAGGATAGCCTGCAGGAAACCCAATGACTGCAGCAAAGAGAAGCAACACAAGGCACTTTCGGATTTAGTTAATCTAATTTATTAAAGCCAGCGCGCCAAATCCTTTAAAGCACATCTTAGCAATGTGTTCCACAAATACGTTTAATAAAAAGTCAGACGAAGAAGATAAAACAGAAAATCACCGTGAATGAATTAACTGTACTGCATTAGTTTTTTTTCACGAATGTGTATTTGATAAATAATAATATTCTTAACTGAAGATTATTTGAAATGCTGTTTTTTTTAAATATATTATGTCGTGACGGTGAAGGGGTTAACCAGGCTCACAGATAAAGGTTAAACCCACTTGGTTACCCCTGATCCGTGTGTTGAGGTCCTAGAGTGTCAGCTCTTGGACCCAGATGTCAGAAAGTGTGACTGTGTATAAATGATGCGACATTAAAGATTTATTTGTGTTTTGCCTTTCCTGGGGTGCTGGGACCGGGAGATTTCTAGGCTGTAAGTTTCAGGGTGGGTTTGCCAGAGAAAGTCTTTACAGAATGTGTCTATGTATTGGGGTTCCAGAGTTATGGGATACCCCAGGAGTTAGACCCGGGAATCGAGTGAGATTCGTGGATGCAGCCAAACACATTGCTCTGGGCAAACTCTGACTCTGAAAACGTTCTTATGACTCACTGCCAGGATTCCTGCTGCAGCATCATCAAGAGAAGGTAACCGGGCATGAAGGGGTTAATGTATACCTGCAATCATACACGGGGTCCCTAGTATAAGGAGGGATGCTCAGATACATGCAGAGGTACTCTGGACCTGGTATAGGGGTTCAGGGGGTGCCCCAGCTATGTGATAAAGCTGAGAGTGGTTTCTTGTGTGAAAAAGTTTTAAAAGTTATTTCTAAAGTTGCCATGAATGAGGTCAGTGAGTGTTGCAACATATACTCTCACTCCATCCCTGATTCCAGAACAGGGACTTATATATTTTATCACACAGAAGACAGGACACAGTATATTTTATTAAATAGTTATATTTAATAGGTATATGTACTGATAACCTGTATATGAACTGTGGGATTTCCAAGTCATGGATTCCGAGGGACCAGATGGCAACCAAGCTTGGTGCCTATGGGTCTGTGCGGAGTCCGGACTTGAAAGCCTCAGGGATTCCAAGGTGTTAGAACAGGAGGGGTACTGCAGTTCTGCTTGAGTACCCGCATCCTGGGCTAACACAGGGCTATCCGGCCACCATTTGCAAGAGCCCAGACTATGTGGAGCCTGGACAGCGGGTGGACTCAGTAGGCAAAGAGGCAGAGGTGCCAGGTTGCTGCATGCCCCTTTGCAGAATGAGAAAAGGAACCTACCCGGCTTTACAATACCGGCAAATCGGTGTTTAGCTGGCAGGGAAATTCCCACGCTCTGATAGGCTGTAGAGGTTTGTGAATGGGACACTGAAACCCATAAGGAGCCTTGCAGCCAATGAGAAGGCAGATTCCAAGCACCAAACCATCAGCGGCAAATTCAAAGATGCTCTGTGTTGAATAGACGTGAGCTGGCTTCAAAGATGTTGACTCAAGAATTCTTCTAAGTCCCACTTCTGAAGAACGTACTGTAGCAGTCGTGTCTGGCATTGCATGCCGAAATCAGTTCCAGGACTTTTGTGAGTACCTACCGGTCATTGGAAAGGGCTCCTACAGAGGTCACTTTTGTGAATTTCGTTTAAAGGATAGATTTATTCGTTAGCCCCATTCCCAGTAAGTGAGTTAACCATGTAAATTGTGTTACATTGTGTGTATGTCTTTTCCTGAAATATATTACAATGTATTTGACCTCCTTGCTTTGCTCAATCAATTATCCCAGTATAAAAAGGTGTTGATAAATCTGTGACAGTAATAACTCGGTTTTAATGTATTGAATGCATGTCATTTTTTTTAGTCACCGTTTTTAGTGTTTCCGTGCTTTTAGCGTGGATATTTTTTTCTTTACATTGCTTTAATTTGGATCAAACATGAAAATCGTCTCGCTCATACAAGTGGTGGGCAATGTTGGCTAACCAGAAATGCAACAGGTCCGGCCCACCAGGACCTCAGGGCCAATAAACCCACTGATAATATTCACAAGAGAAAACTCTCCATTGATGGGGGCTCTGGCAAATGACCAGATTTTAATCTTCTGGTGCATGAGATGAGAAGAAATTAGGTGTGTCCAATGAGTATGGATGCAGGGGGCCCAGGCCGGAGGATAATCTCACATAAAGCCAATGGGCCTCTGCCTCTTCCTTTACATGTAGCATTGTGTGTTCAGAAACGAGCCTATTTAATGACATTAACTGCTTCAGTGCCACGCTGAAGTTGTTGAAGGTCCCAAGTATTCTCAGTAAAAGTATGTATATATTGTGACATAGTCCCAGAATATTAGGCATCTTTCTATCTGATTTTGATCAGAAAGTGCAGCCACAGTGTAAATGTGATCCATCCCACAGCTTCACAGTAACTTAGGCTGGTGCATGCAAAATCCAGACCAGAGTTTACAATGGTTCTAATTCCCCTCAATTGCGCTCCTAATTAATGGATAGGTATTTATGGCAAATAGGTTTGCTGCATCAGTTTCTCTCACAGAGCTCAGAAGCTGGGGGCATTGCCACTCTCTGCATCTAGTTAGGGGAGGACACCCCATTCACGTATCACAATACCCAGAAGAATTGCCTAGACTCACTTGGGATCGAGTTCACACCACTAAAGGCAGTCTCTCTCCTAGAGCCTGGAGGCTGGGGGCACACCGCTCCCCTCTATCCAGTTCAGGGAGGACGCCCCCTTCACGTATCACAGTATCAAAAAGAATTACCTGGACTCACTTGGGATCGAGTTCCCACCACTGCAATCAGTCTCTCTCCTGGAGGCTGGGGGCACACCGCTCCCCTGCATCCAGTTCAGTGAGGATGCCCCCTTCACGTATTGCAATATCCAGAAGCATTGCATGGAATCTCTTGGGACGCTGTCCCCAGCTAACAGATAAGGACTCAATGTTATTTCTCAGTACAGGTGTTTTATTTAAAGCTGGAAACTGGCTTAGCCGGCCAGCGTCATTGAGAGGCATATGCTGTGAGTTAGTCTCCTGAGAGGAGTAGGCATTCATTTTATGATTTTGTTTCTTAAAGTGACAATGTGCCTGAGATATTGTCTGTCACCGATTATAAGAATGAACCGCTGAAGGTTAATGGCTAAGGGCCTCCAATATGTATCTTTTAAAGCCACAGTCCACTACTGGGACCGGATAAAATAGGCAGAAGCTTGAATTATGCAATAGGGTGCTACGTATTACCCTTGTGTCTCTCTGATAACCCTAGAAGACTGTGTCGTGAGAGCCCGGACAGACGGCAGCAGTACGTAAGGGAACCATTAGTCACAATATATATATATATATAAAACATAATACTGAGTTAAGTTATGGTGAGTAAAAAAAGTGACAAAAACTTTGCATATATATATATATAGCCCTTCTATATGTGTATATGTGTTTGTATGTATGTCTGTATATGTATATATATGTGTATATATATAGAGTACGTTACCATCCAGCAGGGCAGCAGAACAGCAAAGAGAGACAGCACTCAGAGGTAAGTCAGCAAAATAATGTATTGAAACAGACACAAAAATCCGACGTTTCCATCCCCAGAGGGATCTTCTGGGGATGGAAACGTTGGATTTTCGTGTCTGTTTCAATACATTATTTTGCTGACTTACCTCTGAGTGCTGCTGTCTCTCTTTGCTGTTCTGCTGCCCTGCTGGATGGTAACGTACTCTTTACATTATTTATGGGACTAGCACCAGGCCTTTCTGGATATCTATATTAGAGTGCTTGCTGCTTTTTTTACCTGTATATATATATATATATATACACACAAGAATAACCAGCACTCAGTGAAAAAGGAAAATATAAACAAAGTGTAAGCATGGACAGGTAGTGAACAATAGACTATGGCAGGAGGAAAATAGATGATTATAAATATTTTATAATTAAAATGTTATAAAACAATTGGAACGGCAGCTCAACAAGGAATAACTAATTCCTAAACCACATATAGAACAACAAACGGTGAGCGCACAATCCTATAAACAAATGTTACAATTTAATGAATAAAATGCAAATAATAAATGACCACGAAGGTAACAGAATTACACGAATCAATGATAATAATATGTAAAAATATATTTTAAAAATGATGAAGGTTGAGAAACTACAACAATAGATAATGTGGAAACCCTGAGGGACAAATAGTCAATAAGAGTTCTGTGAGTAATTTGTGCCTTGAACAGTCCTCCTTTAAGGAATAGAGTGAATAGCTCCAAATGCAATGGTAATAAACACGCAGTTCCAATGGGGTTGATCGTATAAACACTCCCCTTGCAGTAGCCCAGATGTACAGTATACTGAACAGGAATCACGCTACCTGCACGCCTGTCAGCTAGAAGCCTTGCACCTTGGGTAATAGGAACCAATGTTGTTTAGCATTTAAGGGAGTACCTGTACGGTCGGCGTCGGGACCCGCGTGTCTCACAAGGACACATCCGCAGTGTTCAACGGGTACGTTTTCCCAGCTCGACCAGAAACAGTCAGCCCAAACAAATGTGGCGATGAAGATAGAATCAGCACAAACACCGCAGCTGCAGCCTGAAGGTAAGGCTCTTCATTCAGAGGTATGAGCACTCTCTCAGTAAAACAGTTGACTCGTCTCAGGGAGTCCTCGTGTAGCTCAACCCCCAACGTGATAACGCACCCTACGCATTTCGTCAGTGATTGACTGACTTCATCAGGTGTCCGATAGATAGATAGATAGATAGATAGATAGATAGATAGATAGATAGATAGATAGATTACATATGCTTTTTCAATACAGCCAAAGCATTATGATCTGGAGAATCAGCTGCACTCACTTTTGATACACACACTTTCTTTGCCTCCTTGGTCATAATGAAATCTTCCTCTTATCTAATTTCTCATAGCAGTTGAGTGAATGATGGTAGAGATCTAGATTTTTCTACTAACCGTAACTATAAAGCTACTATATCAGTGGTAAGTGCCCCTCATATTAATTGAGTCATTCGGGTTTAGTTTAACGTATCAGAAGAAATCCCTCTAGTTCAGTTGGCCGGTTAGCTGACGTTGATGTTGGTATAATTAACCAACGTACGAGTATAGTGTGCCAGTACATCATTGTTACTCACAACGCGGGTTGTCTTTGCTAGTGTGTTTTACAGTATCTCTCAGTACTGTACTATTGATACTTTTCAGTACCTCTCTATTACTCCTGATATTTCAGCCTTTTCGCTCTCACGTAACACTAATTCTTGCTTTATAGTTGTCTGTACAGATCTCGAATGTCGGTCTCTGTCCTATCTCCTCACTTGTTCCTTTGTTCTGTTAACTTTCTTTCTTTTATTTATTCATTATTATTTTCTCTCTCACAGTAGATTATTACATTGAATTATTTTATGATATAATAAATATTCTTTGGAATTGGTGATGGTGTGATGACCTCATCAAGTCCACAGGTACAAAATGGTGTTTAGCGAAGAGGATAAGCACGTTATAAAGTGCTTGAGACTGAGCAAGAATTATGGTCCAAATCGTGTTTCAGGTTAGATTGTGAGAGAAGAAGATGAGTTGGCCCTGAGAATTTGCTCAAAGTAGTGTCTTTATTAAATCCAGAAGTCCAAGGTTTTGGCTATACAATAACATGCATGCTCTTGAGAGGGGACAGGGACAGGGACTCAATCTCAATTTAGTAGTGTCACCAGTTGTATACAGTATATATCCCCTAAATCATCTTTCTAAATAAATTAGGGAGACATGTCTGTGCTGAAAGAGCATACCTGAGATACTTGGCTGGGAGATATGGTGATGGCTATGCAAAGTATATTTAAATGAGTCCCATCCCATACTTCCTAAAAGGATTTCCATACCAACTATATAGAGTTGATGAGCCTAAAAAAAACCTCAAATTAATCCAAGTGCCGATTTTGAACAATCTGTCAACGGATTTCAGGTTAATATGAAATCCGAGTTCGGATTGTAAAATAATCCACCCAGATTGTATTCAATAACGGATTTGAATGAATCCGTTTGTCTTTTTTATAACCCAATCTGCAGACGGATTTCGGTGGGGCGATGTACTTGGTCCAAACAATCCGTGGAATTCCAGGGGAACAGATTAGGACTGGTTCGCCCTTCTCTACTCTCGAGGGCACGTGACATGTTTATGATAGAGTGGTTTCTGTACAATGTATAACAGTGATACACATAATAACAAACAGCATACACAGCAGCAGCCCACTGTCTTTAAGACTTGATATAGTATCCCTCTCTCAAGTGAAAGGATGATATATGTACTGTATGTATGTACTGTATGTATGTATATATTTATTTATTTTCACTGCAGCACACTTGTGTTTTTTGCAGTGCAAGGGTGCCCTAAACCAGGTGTGCACAAACCCATGTATTTCTCGCCCTCCCGACAATGTATTTCTCTCCCTCCCACCAATGTATTCCTCTCTCCCCACCATGTATTTCTCTCCCTCCCTCACACTTCCCCAATGTATTTCTCCCCTTACAGCCAATGTATTTCTCTCCCTCTCCCTCACTCCCCCCCTGTATCTCTCCTTCACTGCCCCCTCACCCCTTTTTACTCTACCTCCCTCACCTCCTCTATCCCTCACACAACCCCACACACATTCAATTTTCCCCCTCCCCTCACACACAACTCTAAACACACAACCCCACACACACACAACCCCACACACACTCAATTTCCCCCCTCCCCACACACACAACCCCACCCACACTCAATTTCCCCCCTCCCCTCACACACAACTCCACACACACAACCCTACCCACACTCAATTTCCCCCCTCCCCTCACACACAACTCCACACACACACAAACTCCACACCTACACACACACACCTCCACACCTACAAACGCACACACAAAACTCCACACCTCCACACAACCCCACACACACTCTATTTCCCCCTCATCTCACAAACAACTCCACACCTGCACACGCACACACACACATCCACACTACTCCACACACACAAATCCACACCTCCACACACACTCACACACACACAACTCCACACACACAACCCCACCCACACTCAATTTCCCCCTCCCCTCACACACAACTCTACACCTCCAAACACACATAACTACACACACACACACAACTCCGCACACACACACACAACTCCACACCAGCACACGCACACACAACTCCTCACAACTCCACACATTCACACACACAAAGCTCCACACCTCCACACACAACACTCCACAGCTACACACACAAACACCTTCACACACCTCCACAACTCCACACAAATACAACTCTGCACATCTTCATACACACACACAACTCCACACTCACACACACAACTCCACACTCACACACACAACTCCACACACACACAACTCCGCACACACACAATCCACACATACACAACTCCGCACACACACAACTCCGCACACACACAACTCCATACAACTCCACACATACCTCCACACACACACCCCTCTTAGAACATTACCAGGGCTGATTGGGCTGCTCCGGTCCCAGCCGTGCTGCTGCTCAGTCATGAAACAGGCAGGGGTAATAGGGACTGCCTGTGTAGTGAGGGGCCCGCATCAAGCAGGGAGCAGCAGCGGCAGCCTCTGGCCTCCTGAGCCCAATCCCAGCACCGGCCAGCAGGGCCCCCTTGTGCTGTCGCCCCCCCATATTGCGGGGTTTAGCGGCACGGTAGTTATGCCACTATCATAACGGTGCTACACCAATATATTCTGTTCAGTGGGACTGCAACATTAGTGGGGTCACACCATGTACATTCATACAACTGTTTTCCATTTCCATTCAAAGTATCTCTTAAGGATCAAAATGATGAACCTGCAGTAAAAAAAACAAAAAAAACAACCCTTCATATATCATATTCTTGACATCTTTTAAACAATGTATCCGTATTGCTTGGCTATATCGTTAGCAACTGATGCTAGCTGGGTAATTGTGGAGGCATTATATATTCCAAACTTTATTAAATTATATTAGCTAAGGGATGAGGGGCACAACAATATATACAGTATAAAGATAAAAACCGTGCAGTCAATATGGTGTGTGAAATCACAACTGGAATAACAGATATTTCCCCAAATGAACAGTGACATTATTATTAAATCCCAAGGATATGCAGCTTACCAGCACATAGATTTCATGTTCTAAGGAGGAGAGAGATGACATGATGTCCTATAGCTAATCAGGTTATAGTGTTGCCTTGGGGTGTTAAACCCATCCTCATTTTCAAAGTTTGGGTCCTGTTACTATCACTGTTATATTGTTCTTTAAAGCAGGTTTGAACTGCAGCTTGAATTCTAATATCAGCCTTTGGAAATACCGTATATTCAATGTTTCAAGTAGTAGAAAAAAAAGATCATCTATAAATATGTGGTTCCGGAAGTGAACAAAGCATTTAAGATAAGATAAGATAAAAGTGACTGATAAGATAACAACCAGTGGGTGAGGCTGAGGACCCACTGCACGCGTCCGCACGGCCGCCTTGCTTGTCGGCGGCACGTGCAAGTCACTGCACCACGATCTGCGGTCTGCAGTGACCATTCTTTGGCACGGGGTGTGTGGCCAAAACGGGGCGGTGGGGTGCGGCCATTGAGCCCAGGGAGAGAGGTGGAGGGGGTTGGGGTTATGACTGGACAGACACAACATGGGATAGTAATAAGCACAGGTGACTACATTTGCAGGCATTCACTGATATGAGCCAACTGCCTTCATGTAATCTCACCCCTGTGCCCAATCAGTAGAAGCCCATTAACTGGCTTCCTTGTAAAGCACTCATGTTATAGTAAGTTCCTCCCCTCCTCCCCTCCTCACCTCCTCAGTGGCTCCCTCGCGTACCACGTGACGCGTCAGCGCTTCTGATCACCAGAGCCTTGTAACTCCGGCCGGCTGAACGCGTCACAGCACGCAATGAGCCACGCCTGAAGGAGGCAGCGGGGACCACAAGACTGGAGGCAAGGCGCTGGTGGCTCGCACGCACGCGACCGCACGCACGCAACCGCGCGCCGCCGACCGCAGCGGGTCCTCAGCCTTATATGTCAATTGCAGTGTCATTACCACTAGACCACGGCTGGCCAGCTCCAGTTCTCAAGAGCGACCAACAGGTCAGGTTTTCAGGTTATCCCTGTTTCAGCACAGGCGACTTTGATAAGGAGGATATCAATGGGTACCTGCACTCATTCGAACACCAGTGCCACCGTCACCACCTCCCGGAGAAGGATTGGGTGAAATGCTATGGCAGAGACTTAAAGGGAGACACACTGTGATGAGGCAGGCAACTACCCAGTTGTGAAGGAGACTTAAAGGACACAGTTCTGGGCTCTCTACCCTCCCACCTGTACTCTGTGTCAGGATATAGTGCCATCAGGGTGTATGCCCTGTGTCAGTGTGTGGTGCGACTGGATACATACACTGTCAGTGTGTAGTGCCACCATGTTATACTCTGCACTATACACTGACATTGAAATATACCTGTGCCAGGCAGCATCTATGTGTTAATCTTAGTGGCGCCCGGTTCAAGTATGTCTACGTCTGCACGAGATGAGAAGAGGGATTCAGAGTGCTAGGCTCCTGTAGTAAAAAAATGTACGGTGTGCGTTTCTTTCCTTTACGCTAAAATTAAACGCGGGGAAAGTCTCTTTTATTTATTTTTTGCACAGCATGTGCCAAATACACTTCATAAGTTATGTCGTCATGTTTCAGTAAAAACGTTTTTTACAAAATGAACGCGACTGCCTCAGCGCATACGTATTTCTTCCTACATAGACTGCGAGGCATCACTGCGCGATCCTTTGATGAATATAATGGCAGGTATTGACGATTCTGACGCAATGGCAGTGATCCCACTTTAATCAGTCCTGGCCATAAAGCCCAATATTTTTAGGAATGCATGTACAGTGCTCTGTGTTCATTTTGTGGCGATTGAGAGACTCTTCCATCTTTGGTCGCTACTGAGAGTGGATTCGTTTCAGATTTGTGTCCCAAGTTTGTTTTTCGTGACTAGTTTTTCCAGAAACCCCCTATCTCCCATACAGTACATTCATTCAACGGTACATTACGTGGCTAAAAGAAATAAATATAGCAGCAGAATGCATATAAATAAGGCTGAGGCTGAGCAGGAGGTCCAGTTCAAAAGTAAATGCAGAAGCATCTGTCGGCTGTGTGGATGTAGCATCGGGTTTGTCAGAAGACACTCTGGCACTTCACACTGCAAGAAGCATTAAAAAAGATTCATCCTGTGCTGCAGATAGACGCACTGTAACTGTGGTGAAGGAAGGAGCAGGGAAAACAAGGACTGCATATAGATTTTCAGAGCACCTGCTAGAAAGCTGATCCATTGCACTGATCCATAGAGATGAGTGTGATGTGGGAAGCGCTTTTACAGCACGAAGCAACAGGGAGTTAGGGAAGGACACACAACACGTATGGGATAATTGGATTAATGGGATGTATTGTTATTTAATCTCTGGCACCACAATATTTCTTTGATTTTTGACAGTCAATTAAACCTCCGGGTCTCAGCTGGAGTAAACATGTCAAATGCCTAAGTTCTGATTCATACTTAGAAGCTAAATGACAGTAACAGTGATACATGACAGACTATGCAATAATATCAATACCAATGTTTACTAATAGCTGTAAAGTCTAAGGGAACCTTAATAGAAAAGGGAATGGATTTAACTTTTCCAGTGCCAACTGGGACAAAAAGTGGCATTATTTATTTTATTTATTTTTATTTATAAAATGTGTTACTGTAGAGGGAGAGGGGGATTGGCCCAGTATTAAAGGGGTTGCACCCCATATGGCCACCCCCTGACCTCACCAGGGAGGCAAAGGGTTAACTGGACTGCGGTCCAGGAATGTGGTTTTAACCTTGCTATTACATGAAAATGTGTGTTCCCATGTTCCAATGTATTATCATCATGTAAGTGTCTGCAACACACAAACACTGGGATCCATCCGGGAGGGCAAGGGTTAATAGTTGAATAGTGATTATAGCCCTTTGTTTCATTTTCCCGCCTTTTCAGGCACCATTTTGCAGAGTCCCATGGGCCGCCATTGGAGCTCCATTCATTTCAATGGCGGATCTAGCTGGTTTGGACCTGTTTCCCTCGAAGACCAGCAGGTGGCGTCCGAGAGGAGGAGTAGCGGTTTCCCATTGTAAGTCAATGGGCCCATTGACTTCAATGGAGATTCCTCAACGGCACTCTCCAGGAACGAGTTGGCAGCCGTCCAAACCGCAAAAAACGCAAAGCGGATACATTATCTGAAAAAGAGCTTTCATCACTGTTAGTTCAAGTTCAACTACAAGTGGCGTGGGAATCTTGGGTTCTAGGGCACCCAGAAATAAAATTCTTTTTGCCCCTAGCTCCTAGGCCTCCCCTCACTTGACCACCACCGGGTCCAAGAATCCATGACCCCCGGGAAGGGTCGTGCTGGCTGAGCGGGTCGCGCCATAGGTTTCAATGGCGGCGGCAGAAGCAGCACGAGAAAACGGCAAAGTCCGAAATGAGGTAAACCATAAGCCCATATCTCTGGTTCTGGAGGGTTCAGAGGGCCAGGATTTGGGGTGCCTGCAGTCATGGCATGACCGCAGATCCATTCCCGACCCTCTCCGACCAACCCGACGGAGTATGGACCACCATAAAGGTTCGTGAGTTTTTCCCATAGACTTTAATGGTGGCCGTCTCCCCATTGACCGGCGATGGCGGAGAAGTCCCATAGACTGCACCGGCGGCGGATCCCCGTTGTAAGTCTATGGCGGCCGACTCCCATAGACGCCAATGGCGGAGATTCCCCGTTGAAAGCCTATGGCGGC
This sequence comes from Ascaphus truei, assembly GCF_040206685.1. NCBI lineage: Eukaryota > Metazoa > Chordata > Amphibia > Anura > Ascaphidae > Ascaphus > Ascaphus truei. The sequence goes on from NC_134487.1 coordinate 12,706,248, forward strand.
GGAGCCCATTGTTTTCAATGGGGATTTAGTGAAAAACTGAAATTTCTTTTCAGCGGAGAATTTTATAATAAACTATGAAACGGTTTATGTGGTAATTGTATATCTCCGGTTCTGAAGGTCGCAGCGGGCTGAAACTTGGACACTATAGTGTCCCACTTCCGGCATTAAGGTCTGGGAAGTTTGGACCCGCTGGACCTAACAGAACCGGTTATTTTAATATGTGTGTATATTCAGAACCCTAGTGTATTTCAAAGCGGGGACAATAAATCAATACACAAGACACACAGTAATAAAACATAACTAAACTCCAAAAAAACACACTTCGCTAAATACAAACAGTAGCCAGCTAATCCAATCAATACAAGCACTAACAACATCAACAATGAATTAATTAAACTATTAACCAATCAAAACAATTAAATCCGAAACCAACTCAAAATGAATAGTAACACTAACCAATCCAAACAATGAATTACTCTAACATTAATGAATTTTAACAGTGAAATAGAAAGAAATACATTCTAACAATATCTGAACTAACCATAAAAAGGCAAATGAAGCACAGTCATTCTGATTGGCTGGCATCATTCCCTTTAAGTGACGTCATGTCAAAAAAAAATTAAAGTCGGAATATGGTTTTAACAGCCAATCATGTGGCTGTTAACCATTTTGAGGCTAAATGTGATGTCACAAGCCATATTTAAGGCCGTGACGCCTCATTTGAGCCCAAGAAGACGACAGGACAACATCGGTTGGGATTTAACATGGGGTATTTTGGATTGACAAATGAAGAAAGAAGATGAAGAAATGGTTACAGATGAAGATAGAAGAAGGTGAGTAAAGAAAGAAAAAAGAAGATTGGGGTACCTGAGCCGGATCTTCATGGCGGATGGCATCGGATGCTGTTGGAGGCCTTCAAGGTACGTGAGCTTCCTGTTACCCCGGGAGTCGGAGGGCCACCGCTTCTAATGGTAAGTAATATATTCAATGTTTGTAAATGTCTTTTTTTACAGGTTTATTCTTTGGGTGTGTTTTTTTATTTTTTGGGGAAGGCACATTGACTGATAATATATTAATCTGTACCTCTTTAGGGTACAGATTAATACATTATTATGCCAATATTTGGGGGGCATTTGTCGCTTGGTATTGCTGTTGCTTTTTTGCATTTCATTAATTATGTGGATGTGATTGATTGTTTTTTCATGCTTAATTTAATTAAAGGTTTGCGATTGGTGTTCGTTTGTTCTTAATGTTATATTATGTTAGCTAATGTGTTTTATGGTTAGTTCAGATATTGTTAGAATTTCTTTCTTTCTATTTTACTGTTAAAATTCATTAATGTTGGAGTAATTCATTGTTTGGATTGGTTAGTGTTACTATTCATTTTGAGTTGGTTTCGGATTTAATTGTTTTGATTGGTTAATAGTTTAATTAATTCATTGTTGATGTTGTTAGTGCTTGTATTGATTGGATTAGCTGGCTACTGTTTGTATTTAGCTATAAAACAATCCAAGCTAATGCACACGTGAAGGAAAATGCATTACCATTCTATTTAGATCATGAGAAACCATATTAAACCATTTGGTAGCGCTGGCTAAATTTGTTGTATCTTTTAATGACTTAAATAGAAATAGCCGTTATTTAGTCCAGTAGCGATAGTGCAGAGTAAATGAGGACTTCAGTATTTATTTGGACTAACAATAGATATTATAAGACAAGCTTTCCCTTGAGTGAAATATTTATCAAAGTCCTTTTTACGTAGTGACCCAAATGTAGCAAACCTCAACAGTTCCCTTATGACGTAACTCATACCACATGGGTGCTGGCACGGTAGCTCATCCCCTAAGGCAGGGGTAGGCAACTCCAGTCCTTAAGGGCTACCAACAGGTCAGGTTTAAAGGATATCCCTGCCTCAGCACAGGTAGCTCAGTCAAAAACTGAGCAGGGATATCCTTAAAACTTGACCTGTTAGTGGCTCAATGTGCCCTAGAGGATGATCAGGCTGACCACTCTGACAATGCAGATGGGTTCAATTGAAACAGAAGTGGAGCCCCCTACACTTCTGTTTCCACCATCAGAGGTCCAGCTCATGGTCATGGGATCGCACTTCAAACACTCACAGGAATGAAAGGGCTGGTGGTCTGGCGACAGACCCTCAGCCCTGTAAAGGTTAATCGAGTGTTTTATTTTATTTTTTACATTTCATGAAAAGCTGTCTGTTGTGACATTTCTGCCAGCTCAGATTTGGCAGAGATTATCGTCACATGGAGATGAGAAACAAGTGTCAGGTCCACATGCAAAATCTGATCTCATTACAATAGTGTGGGTGTTATTTGTAACCCCTCCTAACTCTCTTTGTAATCATTCTTTTAACACTGACATGTACCCTGAGGTTAAAACATGGGTCATTTAATGCACAAATGTCAGGGTTTATCAGACCTGGACTTGAGCCTGCGACCTCTGCTGCTCTAGGCAGCAGTTCTCACAGCGATATGAATATGTTCTCACAGCGAACCAGATCAGCACCTGGACAGTTCCATATCATCAGTCGGTTTTTAAGCTGCTGCTGCAGCAGCATTGACACACGCCCTGGCTTCTAACTGAAGCTACCTAGTTCCTATTTCCTGTGGCAGATCAATGTCTTTTGATCTCCACCTGCCCTAACACCGGCCTGTCTGACTGTTCAACCACCTGCCTACATCAGCCATTGGGATTCTTCCTCTGCCTCGAGCCCCCAACACTGCTGTCTAACAGGATCTATTAATTACAAGACTCTAGTTGCAAAATAAATGCACCAGATTTATCAAAGGAAAAAAACTAATTGGGGGTGATTCTTTATAGCAATTTTGGATCAAATTGACTCATTTTCATTGTCATCATCATCAACATTTTCCCCCACTATGTTGGTTCATAATAGATGTTATTGCTCATCTGTATTTACCATATTTTAACTGGACAGTGGGTGATGGCTGGTGCTTACGTAGGCATATTGGTGTGCGCGCGTGCTCTTGGACGCCCTTACGTGGTGATGTCACGACCAGCGGGGGCGCGGCATAGGGCAAGAGAAGCCAGTAATGCTGCATTATTCTGGAGATCAATGTGGCTGATGGGCGTCACGTCTGACATCAGAGGAGGGCGCACACATGCACATGGGGTGCATGTGTGCGTCATGACGTTTTGGCGCAAAAACGTCGCTGATGCCCAGAATTTAAAAATGCTCAGGGAAGATGCCTTTCTCACCCATCAATAAAGTACGCCATTGTACGAAACGCATAGGAGAGCCGTGTACCTCCTATTTTTAACCATGCTTTAATAAAGAGGCTTTTTGGACCTTTTTCCCTTGGCTGTGCACTGCTTTTCTCCATTTTCTTATATTAATTACAAGACTCTAGTTGCAAAACAGGCGCTAAAGAATTGCCCCAGATTTATCAAAGAAAACAAAAACAAATTGGGGGTGATTCTTCATAGCAATTTTGGAGCAAGTTGCCTCATTTTCATTGTGCATCTCTTTGTGCCACCGTGTGATTTTGGAGAGTTAGAATAGGAGGAGTTACGTGACGCACTGATTGTAATGACATGTAACAAAGACTTTTGTGTCTTGTATTTGCATTTAAAAATGCAGCCAGGTCTGAAGGGGCGTAAACTTTTCTGGCTAACAGTTTTGCGTCAAATCTAAGAAAAACGTTCATACATTTGACGCACATTTGAGCAGAATATAGAGCAATGCGTCAAATAAAGTTCTACTCTCTCTCTCTCTCTCTCTCTCTCTCTCTCTATTTATGTTGATATATCTCCCCCATTGATTTATATTGAATGCCTTTTCCTTACTACATCTGGTGCATATTTATCTGGGGCCTAATGAACATTGGCCTGGAAGCATCGATAAGGAAAAGTGGAGATGTGATCTCCCGAAAGTAGTACATTTTTTGTTAAACTTGCATGCAGTACCCTTGTTCTACCACAAATTGGTTAATTTCAATGTGACGAACAAGATCGGTGCTAGTAAAAATCGTAGCATTAGTACATTTTTTAGTAAAAAATATGCATTCATTCCGTTTTCGATAAGGATCGCAATGGTCTTAACGGATTTATTTTTAGCAAATTATTTATCTCCTAGTTCAAGCTGTTGATAGCCCTATATTTCCTCTGTAGGTACTGCCAAATCACAGTCAGGTAAACCTGCATGGAATAGGTGATGAAATAGAATTATTGACGCCTGAAAACATGAGACATTGTATGTGGGTTTTTTTTGTTTTTTTTACAATATATCAGTTCTGTAGTATTACATAATACTTTACTTATTCTTTATTCAATAATGCCATTAGTAATCATTTGTAAACCATCATTTAATTTCTATAGCAGGCTTTTAGCACACTTCCCAAGCAGTGCAAGATCTTTGCAACACTTTCCTGTTAGGGATCATTTGTTGCCAATATTACCACTGTAAACTGTAACAATAGATAATGTTACTTTAGTAATATCAGGATACATAGTAGCTGCTGAGCTATTGTACACTGACTGAAGCAGCCATTGTTAGTCACACAATCAGGTTTTCTACAGTTTGATGAAAGGAACACCAAATGATTGCCAGCTTAGGTATGAATGGAGAATCATAAATTGTCACATGCTTTACATACCGTATACAAATAAGAAAAAAATATTTTTGGACGAGGGAATGTTGCCTTAATAAATGTGTGTGTATGTGTATATATTAATAAATGTGTGTGTATGTGTATGTATATATATATATATATATATATATATATATATATATATATATATATATATATATATCAAAGAAAAAAATGTCAAATAGGACTGCTCAAAAAAATCCCAGTGACAATATATGTAACAATGAAATACCTCAGACCCCAAAGTCTTATTGATAAAACAAATATATAACTATAATGAGTGATATTAACTGTGGAGCCACTGATGTGAAGCAGCTAATAGCCAATTACCCGTGTGATGCTAATAATATATAAAATCTTTGTGTGTGACACACTAGAACATATAATTAATGTGTATTACAAATGTGAAAAATGTGTGTGTTATTACTAATTGAAAACAATGGACTCTGAATTACCAAAAAATAAAATAAAGGTGTGTATCTAATCAATATAAAACATATGTGTTTAAAACATATAACAAAACCCAAATGCATTAAATGTAAAAATACTTAATTAAAAATGAATAAAAAATATCCAAATTATGAGTATAGAGTCCAACAAAACGTCCAAACAGTATATGCACAAACAGAACCAGGCTGCTCTCCTGACAAGGTACAACGAACTCCCTATGGAATCTGTATAGGAGAAAAGAAAGAACAAAATGCGCCCAAAAACCTAGTGCATTAAATATTTATATATATTTTATAACTACACCTGATGAAAGGGATTAATCCACTAAATATTATTCATAATCTAACCCCCTTTTGGCAACGTCATGTATATTAGCCAATAGTTATTCAAACATGTATTTATCATTAAGTTAATGTAACGAGACAAAGATACAACAGGAACACGAAACACCAAACCGGCCACAACCCCTAACATGACCGACTCCCTCCTTACTATTGTGCCAAATACCCATCCCCCCCAAACTCACCCACGTTGTGATGAGAGCAGTATAACAAAGAAGCATCTCTGTTTTGTAGTAAGTTTATTTTATAAACAAATTCTTCAACACCGCAAGCAAAAATCATAGGTGGTATAACCACATTTATGTCCACCCTCTCTTAGCCGGGATGGGGTCCTGCTGACTTTGCCCAGTGATGTGTCTTCCACCTCCTTGTGTGCGCACATATCGACGTGTGGGAGAGGGTAGCGTGGCGGATGTGGAGGGACTGGCACCAGTAGTAGGTGTTGACACAGGTGGTGTTTGTTCACTTATGGAACTTGTTTTCGCCTCCAGATAGTAATGGCCTCTTTGCAAAGCCAAACACTGGGTCATTACTATGCTGTATTTGGGATGAGATCTTTGTCATGTTGGTTCCCAAACGGTTGTGTGTAATGTAAAGTTTTTCAAGTATGGCATTCTTTACCTTACTGGCCTGGAGACGTTCTTTTTGGATTTTAATTGACTGCCTCACCATTTTTTTTTTTTTTAATCCAAATCATCTCTTCTTTTGAGCTGTGCTGTGTGACCCGGAAAGCTCCTATTCAGCTGTGCTACATCTAGGTGAAGCAGAGCTAGTTTACGCATCAGTTGTTTCTGATGCGTAACTTGAGCTGGAGCTGCATGGTCTCCTGTGGAATGCTCATCACGGCTGAATGGTCTTCTTGGGAACACCTCATCACGACTGCATGGTCTTCTGGGGAACACTCATCACGGCTGCATGGTCTTCTGGGGAACACTCATCATGGCTGCATGGTCTTCTGGGGAACACTCATCACGGCTGCATGGTCTTCTGGGCAACACTCATCACGGCTGCATGGTCTTCTGGGGAACACTCATCACAGCTGCATGCGGAGCTACAGGTGGCTGTTGAAGAGGAGCCACTGTATCCGGAACTGGGAGATTTTGTGCAGTCGGCTCTAGCACTGGTGTATATAACGTAACAAACAGTATTAGACAGCACACAAAACTCTGTATAAAGTGAAATAATAGGTGCAAGACGGGAACAAGGAGGACCCTGATTCCTCCCAAATAATCAATAAAACACAAATGTTCCCAGCACTCAAACGGAAAGAACAGATAGTAAATGGATCAGCCAAAAGTAAGTATTTGATGGTACACGAATGATGCAAAAAAATGGTCAAACAAAGACCAAAAAAGAAAGCACTATGTGCCAGGGCAGGGACAAGGACAGTGAAGGGGAAAAGGGAGAGGGGAGAGGGAAAGAAAAGGGAAAACACGGGGAGTTATACTGTAAGTCCAGGGCAAGGGGGGCAATGGACACAATAATGATCACGACTATGGCACAACTACCATCAATTGCCAGAGAAATTAAGATTTAATTAACTATTGGGGAATGTTTCTGTGAGTTGATAGGCAGACCCCTTCCTTAATTCTTATTCAATTGCATGTGATCAGAGTATTTAAGACAGACTATCTTGGCTGTGAAGCCATTTGGCTGTGTGTCACATTTAAAGCCCCCCCCTTGCCCTGGACTTTTAACTCCCCATGTTTTCCCTTTTCTTTCCCTCTCCCCTCTCCCTTTTCCCCTTCCCTGTCCTTGTCCCTGCCTTAGCACATAGTACTTTCTTTTTTTGGTCTTTGTTTGACCATTTTTTGCATCATTCATGTACCATTAAATACTTACTTTTGGCTGATCCATTTACTATCTGTTCTTCCCGTTTGAGTGCTGGGAACATTTGTGTTTGATTGTGTATATAACGGTTCCAAATCTTCTTCCCTTGTCACATCCTCTGCAGCATCTGATGAGGGAAATCAATTTGGTATGGGTTGGGGTGCATTAAGCCAGCAACAAACATTTACAATAATATAACAAGAACAGTCCAGCTTTGCACTAAATAACACTGTATATTATTATTGATATTTTGCTGTAAAAAAAAGTATACTGATCGTTGTATATTAATTCTTAGTTAATGACAATGTATTTGGTATGATGCATGACAAGTGCAGTATTACTGTATGTAAAATGAGCAGTCCAAACTTGGCAAGTTAAAAATAAAAACATAATGTACTGTATGAGGCACAAGTTTCGTTTACATAAGCACATAGCTCCCAAAGGGTGTTAACTTATATTAATATGTTTGTATAGTGAATAATATTTACATGATGAGTATTGTTAAGAGTAATATGCATTTTATAAATCAAAGCATTCCTGGTTATGTTTCCAGATATGCAATTGCATTAGGTTTGGATTGCATTTTTCACACCCATTGCATGGAAAAGGTAGGGCGGATATATTGAGTCACAAACCGAGTAATTAATGTATTTGCACCTACCTCTTCAAGGTCGCACAAGTTGTGTACTTTCATGCCCAGTTGCAAGTGATGATGGACCTATAATAGGCTACACATAACATATGTTAATTGAATGTACATTATTTAATGTTGTGTGAAGGTGTAAAATCCTACCATTTTTACTTGTTATTGATGATTATAAAGTTACTATGCACATTTGTAATTATATTTTTTTATGTATTGTGAGCTGGGAAATATTATTCTTGTGACATGTATATTAGTATACAGTACATACATGTTTTCCCAGTCCAATCTAATTAAGAAATAGGAACCGATTTATTTTCTCACCTGGTAAATTAAATGTAAAAAATATTTAGTATGCACCAATACACAACCCACCTCCTGTGCCCCCCCATAAAACCATGACTTATTTTTTACACACACGATTAATGCCACAGGCCAGTGGGGGTCCCCGGGTGGTCCCGACGGGTGTCCGTAGGCCCCAGAGTGCACCCACGGGTGTCTGGGTGCCTCCAGGTGGTCCCCACTAGGCTCTGTGGCCTCCAGTTGGTCCCCGTAGGTCCCTGCGTGCCACAATGGGGTCCAGTGGTGTTTCCCGTGGTTGTCTGGGGGTCCCCGGGTGGTTCCCACAGGGTTCTGTGGGTCCTTGGGTGGTTCCCATGGGTATCTGGGGGGGGCCTTGGGTGGTCCCAGCGGGTGTCTGGGGGGCCACAGTTGTGGGGCCCCTGGTTCTTCCCTGCAGATGTCCCCCATGGGTCCTTAGGTGGTACCTGTGGGCATCCAGGGGTCCTCGGGTGGTCCCTGTGGGTCCCCGCTGCCTGCGGTACCAATCCTGCATTTAAAAAATAAAACATGGCCTACATTTAAATAAATACACCCTCCCCCCCCTCCCCAAACACATACAGTACAGTAATGGGCAAAATAACTATTATCCAGATATGGAAAACAGATTATTTGCCCATTATTAATCACAACATTAGCCATGCAGCATAAATAAAGTAAATAAAAACCGTTCTACTTACCCCTGGCAATATGAAGGGCATCCTCGTCAGTTACTGCAGGTCCATGTCCTCCATTGCCAGAAAAAATACCTAGCAAAATACAATCTAATGGCCCCTAACTCCCTAATCACCTTAGCGGTTAATAACCGCTGTAGTAATTAAGGGGTTAACCCACCCTGCCCCGCTACCCACCAGGGAGGCCTAACCACCCACCCCGGATTCACTATACCCACCGTTTACCCATTGAGTGTCATAGTGGTACCTCATATCCATATAATATGGGCCTGATAAGCCACTCGAACACTCAATTGGGCACCTAGTCACAATACATTAATGCCCAAAAAACACAATAATAAAACATTCCAAAACACCTAAACACCTCAATTCAATAAATTAAAACAATAGCCAACAAATGCAAATAATACAAGCACTAACCAACACAACAAGGAATTAATTCCACCATTAATCAACAAGCAATTAATTAATTCCACTATTAACCAACAAAGCAATTAATTCCACCATTAACCAATAAAGCAATTAATTCATTCCACCATTAACCAACAAAGCAATTAATTAATTCCATCATTTACCAACAAAGCAATTAATTCATTCCAACATTAACAAACAAAGCAATTAATTAATAAAACAATTCGGCTAAACAACAAGGAATTAATTCAACCACTAACCAACAAAGCAATTAATTAATAAAACAACTCGGCAACACAACCATTAAAAGCATTACCCAACACAAGACATCATTAATTAAAAAGAAAATCAACCGCAACATTTTTTTTAAATAAGGCAGCAAAATTACAAACAATTAGATCCACATAATAAACACATATTAAAAATCACACACAATACAAAGCAAGCAATTAAAAACAATGTGCAATGAAAAAATTAAAAAAAATCATATCCAATCGAAAAACCTGTAAAAAAATACATTTACATACATTCAATATTTTACTTACCTTTAGAAGCGTTGGCCTGAAACTGCATCCGATGCAATACGCCATAAAGATCCGGATTAGGTACCCCCATTCTTCTTTCTTTTCTTTTCAATACGCTTCTTCTATCTTTTTCTGTAATTATTTTTTCATTTTCTTTGTCTTCTGTCTTCATTTGTCAATCCAAAAACCCAAATGGTAGATCCACAACATGATGTTGTCTTGTCGGCTTCTTGGGCTCAAATGAGGTGTCACGGCCTTAAATATGGCCTGTGACAATCCATGTGCACTTTTAAAAAAAAATTTAATGACGTCATTTAAAGGGAATGAAGTCAGCCCAACAAAATGGCTGTGCTTCATTTCCCTTTAAGATGACGTCACTAATTTGAACATTGCTGGCGTCACATGGTATTTCAGCCAATCAGATCATGGGAACTAATTCCCCAATCTGATTGGTTGTTGTACACCATGTGACGGAGTCATTTTAGGACAAGTATGTGACGTCATCCAAAGGTAGTCACATGGTGTACTACAACCAATCAGATTGGGGAATTAGTTACCACAATCTGATTGGCTGAAATACCATGTGATGCCGGCCATTTTGGATTTAGTGACGTCATGTTAAAGGGAAAGGAAGCAAAGCCATTCTGATTGACTGGCTTCCCTTCCTTTACATGACATCACTTCCCCCCCCCCCCCCCAAAAAATAAAAAAGGCACATGATTCTCACAGCCACTCAGAGCTGTGGGAACCATTTCCAATCAAATGTGACATCACAGGCCTTATTTAAGGCCGTGACGCCTCATTGTAGCCCAAGAAGCCGACGAGACAACTTCATGTTGTGAATCTACCATTGGGTTTTTGGATTGACAGATGAAGAAAGAAGATAAAGAAAATCGCCATTCTAGAGCAGCGATAGGCCTTAATAACCTACTCACAGCTACTAGAATTGGACGAGTTTATGAACATTCAGAAAAGCGGTGATAAGTGGCTTATCACCGCTCACTCAGCGATTTGTTTGTGAACAACATTTTGGGGGTTATTCATGCCTTTATCGCCCACTTATCGAGGCTTACTGAATAGCAGTAGGCATTTTGGGCGATAAGTGCTCGATAAGTGGCTTATGAACACTTACTGCATCGGCCCCTGTATATGTTAAAGTCACGAAGATGAGCTTTGTGAACCTGGGCATCAATCCCCCTTAATTAGGGGAGATTATAATTTACTCATCTCCTGTGTCTCCTGCTCCTGGAATCTCCATTTCACTGAGCCCCCAGTATTAGGCTTCATCCAGGGTGATGCTGAGCACACGCGCACACTTGCGCTCAGTGTGATCAAACACATTGCTACTGTATAGTGGGTTTGTCCAGCATGAGTGCGCACGTGCATATGCCCATGAAGGCACGGCGCTCAGCTGCATGCAGCGTCAAACAAATTTGATTCTTCCGCTCGCTGGCACATAACATGAGCGTTTTGCCCAGTCATGGCTGCGCCCCCGACACGCCCCCCTACATGCGCAACTAGCAGGACACAAATCCACCTAGCAAAATGAGCGCCAGCGTGCTCTTATTCAGCCTGGTCGCAGTCTTAGACAGCACGCTTCATCTCTTAACCCCTTTCATGCTCGCAACGCCTCCCAGCCTCCTCTGGTAGTGAAAAGGTTCAGTAATGTCTAACACTGCTTAGTAATTGTCACCTTATGTACCATGCAGCGGTTTTGGCAGCAGCATGAAGGATCACACTGCAATTTCCCTTGTGAAATTCTCATAACTTCTTAGTACTATATCCTGACAACAGGAGCCATAGATCACCAAGAAAAGCACGTCTTATTCCTGCTGAATAAAACTCTGTTTGGATATATCTCCAACCCCCTGGGGATTAAACCTTTCCCCCAATCGCCTCTTAAATCATGTCCCAACGTAGCTGGATATTGGGAGGCAGATGGGAGGATATAACACCCTTTCCTGGATTCCGTGTTGCCAGCTCCTGTCATATTCTGACCAAATGCCCCTGTCAACATTTTGTTTTTTATTACGAGCAGCGGGAAGAAATGAGTGTGATCCTTGTATGGGAAGCAGAGAAATGATCTCTCTGTGCTCATGTGACTTTCACTTCTGTGCCATTTACGGGTTTTGTTAAAGTGGCCATCCCATTCAGCAGACACAAATAGTTAGTGGGATTGTGTATAAAGTGATGCAATAGTCATTTTTGACAGAAAAAAATAGGTATAGGGTGTATTTATCAGGGTAACATTTATTTGATGCTTATATTATGGAGAAGATGTGTGCCCCAGAATAGCACCGCTTTTGCCATATGCCCCATGTGCATTAGGGAGTGACTATAGGAGGGATTATGGGAATGGTTATGAGAGGGACTACGGGAGTGACTATGGGAGTGGTTATGGGAGTAATTATGAGAGTAATTGAGGAGTGATTACTGTATGTAAGTAGTTTTTGGAGTGACTATGGGAGTAATTATGGGAGTAATTGAGGAGTGGTTATGAGAGTTACTTTGGGAGTGGTTATGGGAGTATTTGAGGAGTGATTATGGGAGTGGTTATGGGAGTAATTAAGGAGAGATTATGGGAGTGGTTATGGGAGTAATTAAGGAGATATTATGGGAGTGGTTATGGGAGTAATTAAGGAGATATTATGGGAGTGGTTATGGGAGTAATTAAGGAGATATTATGGGAGTGGTTATGGGAGTAATTAAGGAGATATTATGGGAGTGGTTATGAGAGTAGCACTGGGAGTGGGTAAGGGAGTATTTGAGGAGAGATAATGGGAGTGGTTATGAGAGTAGCACTGGGAGTGGGTAAGGGAGTATTTGAGGAGAGATTATGGGAGTGGTTATGGGTGAGGTTATGGGAGTGGTTATGGGTGAGGTTATGGGAGTGATTATGGGAGTGGTTATGGGTGAGGTTATGGGAGTGGTTATGGGTGAGGTTATGGGAGTGATTATGGGAGTGGTTATGGGAGTGGTTATGGGTGAGGTTATGGGAGTGATTATGGGAGTGGTTATGGGAGTGATTATATAACAGGAGTAATTCTGTACCCCCATTGTACTGCGCTGCGGTATATGTTGGCGCACCACAAATAAATAACAATAATAGTAATAATAATAATAATAATAAACGGGTGCCTTTTTTTTGTCCCTGAATAACATTAGGTTTGGCACCAATTAAACATTGATATACAGTATGACCCCCTTGTAGGCTCTGCTTATGCCTGTTTCAGAGACAAGCATACAGCAAGCCCTAACACAGGGGTGCTCAACTCCAGTCCCGCCCCCCACCCAGCAGGTCAGGTTTTCAGGATATCCAAGCTTCAGCACAGGTGTTGAAGACTGAGCCTCTGATTGAGCCACCTGTGCTGAAGCAGAGACTGATTGAGCCACCAATGCTGAAGCTGGGGCTGATTGAGCCTCCTGTGCTGAAGCAGTGATAGCCTGAAAACCTGACCTGTTGGGGGGTTGGGAGGGAGGGGCCTGGAGTTGAGCAACTCTGCTCTAACATCATACATAGCAGAACCTGCTGTATGTAATAACCATGTGCATTAAACGTGTTCTGCCGCTTGGATATAGCGCACCCGTCCGTGTTTCACAACGTCTGATGCTCACACTGTTAAATGCCATTTTAATGTTTCCGCCATGTTGAACGCGGTGGGCGATTATGACGCAGTTTCTCCTTTTTGGGGGGCACACAGAAACACAATTTTTCAGTACACCCCATTTACGCCAAGCGCCGCCCGTTCCTGTGCGCCAAATATGGAGAAAACTACGGAGACACTTCCAGTTAGCACATACGCCCCCATTGAAATTGAGTTGTCCGTGAAATTTGAACCAAAAAAAAAAAAACGCTGTTTCCGTCTTTCCATCTAACTCTGTTTTAACCCATTCATTGCCGGAACAGCCTGAAGCATAATGCCTACTCCAAAGGGTTAAAGAAATATATGCCCCACGGCATTTCTGTCCATCCTCATGATAATAAAGGCAGCATCGCTTGCTTTTAGCTGGAAAGTCTGTTCAAAGTAATTTGAAGTCAATTGAATGAAAAGGTGTAAATGAGTGGATATTGCAGTTTATGGATGGATGGAGTCAAACCCACAGGCAATGATTAGAAGCTTTGAGTTCCTTTATACCCAGAGCTGGAAAATGACTCAAATTTGTTCCACTTTAGTTCCAAATAAGAAGCAAAGTTGCAGAGGGCTGTATGCAATTACAGTGTCTCTAATATTCTGCTGAAAAGAAACACAACTTGAGGGTATTTTTTTTTTTGTGCGTCGAAAGAATTTAATAGCATTTCTTTCTACTTCTAGAAGCAAAAGTGTCTGAATGCGAAAAAAAAATATGAAGGAAAGGATTAGAGCCACGAAGAGAAAAGGCAGATTTTACCTGCCTGGCAAATTGAGGCTGTCTCACTGAGTAAATTGAGGCCGAGCTGTATTTTTGGTTGCATTATGATATGCACTATATGGGTATTATTGCAAATTGCTGTGCATTGTCCGATTCTTTGCACATGTTCATATTATGCAACAGTCACTAAAAGCAAAGTGAAAAAACATCTACTGCTATTAGCCAAAGTGTGTGTGCATATATATATATATATATATATATATATATATATATATATATATATATATATATATAGTACAAAAAATCACAAAAGGTGCAAATCAGAGACACAGGTGCATGGATATACAACACCTGAAGGATAAATACGTGAACAAGTCCTATATTCGAATTCCACAACGAGATGTACCTATAAATGAAAAAGATACCAATATGGTGAAGTACGTTTATAAATAAAATTATTGCACAAGCAACAAAGGCTACTTACAATGTAGCAGAAATAACAGGCACATCAGTAAAATGCTTTCAGATCGCTGCATCAAAGAGGCTGATAATCTCAGGAACCGCTCACTCCGTCTCTGTGCTCGGACACGGAAGCTTCCCTGCTCAGCTGTAATCAGCAGTTGTGCGGGTCCTCTGATGGTGACGTCACTCCCCTAAACAGGGGTACCGATGGCTGCAGAAGAAGTCTAAACTCAGACGAAACTAGTAGGGTGAGGGTCTCTTAGTAGATCTTCCTATTTTCTCTTATATTCAGGACTTTTAACTGAATTTCTATTTGTTGCAAAGCCTTATTTAAAGGCTATTGGGACTGTTATATCAATCTCGAAATTGAGCCCTGTGACAAATCTCACCGAGTATGCATGACCATGACCAGTATGCAGGTCCTAACACTACCTGTGAAAATTCTTATTTACCTCTGCTGGAAGGAGAATGGCCTCAGTGGACCTGTCCTGCAAAGGTACATGGAAAAACCTGCTACTTAAAAAGTGGGGTAGTAAGGTCTAATTAGTACTAATTCGGGTATGGGATAAACCTGGTAATGAACACAGTTTCAAGGAATGTGATAAATCTAAACACTACATGACAATAAAAAGAATATGATTAAGTTATACACGAAATCTTAATTTAAATAAACATTTTAAAATTAAAGTTGTATAGAGAGAGAAAGATATTGTAAATTATACCTCATTATACAGAGAAAATACTAAAGAACTCTAGTACAGATAGCATCCTATCTTGATCATCAATGAAAATATTATCATTTTGACTATAAAGCACATTAGAGAAGAGTAAAGAGAAGGAGGTGTAAGAGCAAACAAAGTTAGAAGTTGAATTGCAAAGTGTTTTGTTCAATTCCTATTTTATACCTTATTTCAGAAAAGATCCCAGATCTATGTCAGCGTTTAGTCCTAAAAGGGTCTGTGTTTTTAAAGCATGGATCCATCTAGTTTCTTACTTGGGATTTGGACAACATTGTCTCCACCACTCCAAATTGTTTTTAATTTCTCAATACCCATACATATTCAACTCGTTGGATCCTGAGAATGAGCATCTGTGAAATGTTTGGATAATGTATGTTGTGGGAAACCCTTCTGAATTTTAGTAACGTGTTTGGCTAACCTGATTTTTAGTTTTCTTATGGTATAACCCACAGTATGTGCTGTTTTTTGAAAGGACATTGGATGAGACATATTATATTTTCAGTATCATGTGATATAATCCTCTGTAGTAAATTCTTGTTAAGCCTGTGTGGACAAACCCGTTTTTAAATAATTTTTTCTCATGTGCATTCAATTTGCAGTTTTTGCATTTGAGGCATTAGAAGAAGCCTTTCAAGCCCAACTTATTCTTTCGATCTTTATTGTTAATTCTCTTTAAGCAACTAATGTATGCTTGAGATTTTCTGCTTTAGTAAATATCTTTTGGAATTTGAGGAAGTTGAGTTTGTAAGATAAGATATTTTAGTAATACTTGTCAGTGTTTTGTAATAATCTTCTTAATTTTAGTAGCTAATGTATTTTACTGGGTAATAAAAACATTTATTTAACCTTCTTTTTTTTTTAAATGGTCATTTTTGGTTTTATATGTTGTTAGTTCTTTTCTATCCATATTTGTGACCTTTTCATATGCTTTCCTGTATGATTTCTGGTTTGTATTTTTTATTTTCAAAATGTGTAACCATCTCTTCAGATTTTAATTCAAATGTTTCTGTTTTTGTGCAATTCCATCTTATTCTTCTTAGTTCCCCAAAAGGGACATTATCTAGCCTTTTATGATAATGAGTACTATTTGCATCAATATAATTGATACAGCTCACTGGATTATTGCAAGTTTGTGTCTGGATGTTCCCATCTTTAATATAAATTTGCCAATCAAGAAACTCATTCTCTTGTCTGCTTATATGTAAAATTCAAATTGTATTCATTGGTGCATTCATTGTTTTAATGAATCCTTATTGCCTTGCAATATTATTAGTATATCGTCTATGTATCGCATGCAGGACTCTAGGTTTGCACCAATTTCCCTGTTGGACCAGATGTACTGAACTTCTCACGTATCCATCAAGAGGTTTGCATAACTTGCCGCAAACCTGGTGCCCATAGCTGTGCCTCTTATCTGTAGCAAACTTTCCTTGTTAAACCAGAAATAGTTGTGATTTAGAATAAACATTATACCCTTTATGACAAAGTTAATCTGTGCTGTGTTTAGCATTCCCCCTATCTCCAAAAAAAATGTGACATCCCTTTTCATGTTTTATCCCAGTATACAGTGATGTAATATCATATGATACGAAAAACAGATTGTCATTCTATTTGTTCTAATAGTTTTAGTACTTGAATAGAATCCTTTAAATTGGAATTCAAATTAGAGACAGTTTTTTTTCCCCAGAAAGAAATCAATATATGCGGATAAGTTTGAAGTTAATGATTGGATACCTGATACAGTAGGTCTTCCTGGGGGATTGTTTGGGTTTTTGTGTAGTTTTGGTAAATAATAGAATATGGGTAGTTTTTATTTATGTAGATATATATTCTAGTTCTTCTTTACTATCCCTTCTTTAAACCTTGATGTTAGAAAATGCTCTGTCATTTAGATAACTGTCTGTTGTCTGTATTTTCAATCTTATGTATGTTGAATTGTCATTCAATAATCTCAAGGATTCTTGAATGTATGCTTCTTTATCTAATATAACCACATCCCCGCCCTTACCTGCAGGTTTTATCACAATAGTGTCATCTTTACTCAGTTCATTTAATGCTTGGATTTATTGTGTATTCAGATTGTTCTGTCTGTATATGTTGTTTCTGTCAAGTGTTTCTAAATCTTCCTGGACCAATTGTTCAAAAAGTTCCTGATAGCCCCCTTCAAATAGCTGGGATAAAATATGAATTTCTTTCTGAAATGCATGAGTGTATTTCTGGTTATGTACTTTATTGCTGTTAGTCTCAGTCTCTTCCTCATATGATACATTCCGTTTGATAAAATATTTTTTGGGCGATCGATGTCTAACAAATTTACCCACGTCTATATAGGAATTAAATGCATTCATTCCATTGGTTAGGGCAAATGATAGACTTTTACTTAATACTTGTGTATGCTCCTTTGAGAGAGTTTTGTGACACACATTGAAAATACCACTGTTATCGGTGTCTAAATCATGTTTCTCTTTGTTTGCTGTCTTCCTCTTCCTCTCCTTCCTCTCTTGGTGAACGTACTCTTTTTTGTGTCATTGGGGAGTGAATGTGTATTAGATCCCTCGCCTGTTTGGGGTCGTAGTTCGTTAAAAAAATGGTTGGTGGGAATTGTTGTGCTCCTCTGTTCCTCTGTGTTACTCTTATATCTTGATGTCCTCTTTCAATCTATGATTGCCATGGTACTCTATCTTTTATTCTCTCTCTGTAATCTCTCTTGATTATTAAAATGAGATCTAGACATGGTCTCTGTCAGGGAATTAATGTGTGAATCTCATATATTTTCTACCCTTGACATCCTGTTCGTAGAAGGTTGTCTATCTTTCCAATTCCTATAACAATAATAGTCATCTTTATCCCTTTTTATTTTTTTCTGTTTTGCTGCAATAACCCCTTTTTCTATGGTATTTATTTTCTTTTTTTTATATTTTCTACTAGTTCTTTGTTTTCCTCCCCTTCCTCAAATGGTTCCATTTGTTCTTTTACATTTGTGATGATTTGTTCTTCTATTTTAGTACAGTGAGTACTTTTTTCTATGTGAAACTAATTACTTCATGAGATCAAATGAACAGTTGTCTGGCAACTTGTTCCATTCTGCAATGAAGGTGCTATTATCTAAATCTAATGAAGGTGCTTTCGAACGTCTCAGCCCTCCAGGGATTCTTGTGACTGCGAGGTACTGTTCTAAAGTGGCAATATCCCACCCGTTTTTTACTTCTTTAATTAATAATGTTTCTAATGATATAAAGTCAAAGATGGAGAAAGAATACACTTGTTGAAAACTTTCCTTATCAGTCATGGTGGAAGGCTTCCTTGCAAGAGTGCCTTGTTTCTTTCAAATCCGATCCATGCCATCTTCTTTCTTCTGCTGAATTCATGTGAAAGGTTCCCATCCATTCATACTTCTGTTCAATTTATTTCAACCTTTGCAGGGTTGACATATGTGCTGAACGTCATTGTGGTCTTGCTAAGATTCATATGGAGGCTCACATTCTTACTTGCTTCTTACTTGCTTTGGCGACTTCTCTGATTTGTTACTGCTGCTGATTTGTATAGTGACATTTATATATGCAGCAGAATATTCATTAAAATTCAGGGAATTATATCACAAATACAAGGTTTAAGCGTACAAAAAAAAGGAAAGGAAAAACCGCTCCTAGCAGCCAAGAGTCGGAGAATGAGATCATACTGGCAGGTGTACGATGGCAAATGTGCCGTGCAATCTTTTAATATAAAATCAACTGAGGGTGGGAGGGGAACATATTATACTTAATGCAGTTATTTACTAAATTCTTTTGATTGCAAAACTGGAGCAAAACAATTGCAAATGAATTCACGATTAAAGGAAAAAAAGGGAAAAATCCCATTATTTACAGTGGGATTAATTTCCTTTGATAAACATGATGCTGTTCACAGAGAGAGTGGTGAATACATGGATTAGCCTCCTAACTGAGGTGGTACGGGCTAATACAGTAAGGAAATTCAAACATGCTTGGGATAAGCAAAAGGCTTTCCTAAATACGACAGAAAGCCCCATGGATCAAATAGAATCTAAGGTTTTAACAGATAGGAAAATTGGCAGACATGGTGGACCAAGTAGTTCTTATCTGCTGCTAAATTGTATGTTTCTATGTTGTTTGCACTGGCTTTGCTCTGGTTTTGCAAATGGGAAATGTCAGTAAATAGAACCCAATGGCACCCAAACTACCATTAATTTATATAGTATATACCAGGGCTTGACAAATAAATTCGCCCACTCGCCTGTGGCGAGTTGATATTAGCAGCTGGTGAGTAGGCGGCAGAAGAGGACTGAGGACCGCAGGAGAAGAGCCAGATGGCACAGGAGGACGGCTGGGAAGGAGCTACGCTGTGGCTGCGGCAGACACCGGAAGTCAGTAAAGACTTCCGGGTCAGACCACTGGGGCGCGTTCTTCCCAGGCCGTTCTCCTGTGCCGTTCTGCTCCTGCTCCACTCACATGGTCTCAGTGCTCTTCTCCTGCTGCTGTCACCGCCAGCTGTCCAACTCATCCGCTGCCCTGCTCCACTGACATGGGCCTCGGTCCTCTTCTCCTGCTGCCAGCTGTCTTCCTCCTGTGCCGCTCCACTCCCGTGGTCTTCAGTCCTCTTCTGCTGCTGCCACCGCCAGTCACCATCTTCCTCCTCTGCTGCCCTGCTTCACCGATGCCAGGTAAGTGAGAGGAGAAGGAATGGGGTGAGGGGAGAAAGAGTGAGGTGAGAAGAAGAGGGGGTTGAGAAGAAGAGGAGAAGGAGGGGTGAGAAAAAGAGAAGGGGGTTGTGAGAGGAAGAGGAGATGGAGGGGTGAGAAAAGGAGGGGGTGAGAAGAAGAGGAGAAGGAGGGGGTGAGAAGAGGAGAGGTTAAGAAGAAGAGGAGAAGGAGGGGAGTGAGAGAGGCAGTGCATGCTCAATCACATTTTCACCATTGTACAATGCGAGTCCCTTTTTTGTCTGGCGAGTAGCATTGTGCATAACTTGTCGAGCCATTGTGATAACTTACCACTGGCATTTAAAACATAAACAAATATGCCACAGACATTCACAAGAGTTCAATAGTTCTGGAGCCTCCTACATTATAGAATGTTACTACAGTACAACATCAAATGGCACATGTGACATCTGCATTTACATACTTAAGGGCTTATTCACTAAACAGTGATAAAATCAGTGCATTGCCGATCAACTTGCATTTTTTTATCACGCAATAAAACATGTTGGTAAAAACGGTTTTCACTAAGAAAAAATCTAAGTTTTGTAAAGTTTGATAAAAAATGCAGCATCGAACGACTTGTTTCTTTTCTAAGTGCTTTTGCGCTATAATCCTAGTAATCGGCAACCGATTATTAAAACTGCAGCCTGGAAACGCTGCGTCTCCATTCACGGCTCTTCCAGGCGATTGTGCAGTTTCAATATTAATTTTAATAATAGTGTGCAAGAGCAGGGGGTCTCCTGAGCTGAACCGCATTGATTTCAGTCTCGGGGACCCCCTACATCCCGAGATAGAGGCCCCGGTATGGCGTGCCGGTATCCCCAGGGCCTCTATCTCGGGAAGTGGGGGTTCCCGAGGCTGAAATCAATACGGTTCAGCTCAGGAGACCCCCTGCTCATGTACACTATTAGTAACAATAAAATTAAAGCAGCTTCCTAACCTTAGCAGCTAGCCGCTAAGGCAATGAAGGTGTTAAGACACTCGACACACACAAGCTCATTTATTGGGAGCAGAGGGGGTGAGTGAAGGGGGTACTTGGCCCAGGATGGGTGGTTAAGTCTACCGGGAAGGTTGCGGGAGGAGTTAACCTCTTCATTACCTTAGCGGTTGTAACTTAGCAGGTTAACCTCTACGCCACCATCCCGCAACACATAAACACCCACCCTGGGGCAACTACAAGCTTCACCTACCCCCTGTACAAACAACACATTTGTTCCTGCCATTAAACCCTTTCAATGAAACTGGCTGCAATTTTATTTTTATTGCATATGATTGATCCCCGAGGACCCGCTGGGACTCCCGGACACAAGCGTGCCCCCCCCCGGACCCACGGTGACCCACAGGCCCCCCCGGATCTTCATGGGGCCCCACGGGTCTCTGAGGATGTCCGTGGGAGTCCCCGGGGGTTCTTTGCAGGCCTCCGGTATCAATCCTATGCAGCAAAAAGAAAAGAAAATGCTTTGATCCGTCTCGCAATATTTTTAACACCAGCCTTTAACTGGCGACAAAATATTGCAAGAATTTAAAGTTCTGTATGCTTATCACTGTTTAGTGAATAGCAATTACTGGCAAAAAAAAGTGATTTTGCCTTTTTTTGGCGTGTCGAATGACTTTTTTTGCTCAGGCTGTTAAAGGTCATTAAAAAGTTATTAGAGTGCGATACGGCACTGTTATCACTGTTTAGTGAGTAGCAAAAGAGGCAGTATTGCATTATAAGGGCATTTATAGCACTATAAACCTGGTATCACTGTTTAGTGAATAGGCCCCTTAATGTTCATCAGAACAGACTGTTGCGATTCAATTTTTACACTAGAGGCAGACTGAGCCATGTTATACATGTAATATTTATTCATTAATATGGTGTTCAATCAAGCCAGTAACAATGATAAAGAGTTGTGTGCGGACACTTTGCCCTGGCATTCCGAGATTGCTTGCTGCTAGCACACTCATAATCATCTCTCATCACCCTTCTTTTGATCTATTGTATTTTTTTTAGGGGTGGGGGAGGACTTTCATCTATTTTTGCCCATTCTCTTTCTTAACCATTGAATTACATTATGGGGGATTTTTTAGCGATTCTTTCCAGAGTAATTCTGACACAATCCTTCGGTGTGAAAGATGAAGACGCATTAGCTTTCTACTTTCAGAACCTTGGAGAGCGTGTCTTTCTTTATCTTACTTTATACATACACTGGCGACACACTTTATTCGAGCTCGGCTAGTCCCACGAATTCGGGTATACCCGGGTGTATTGAGGTTTGTGACTGTTTTCTGCCCGAGTGCATTGAGGTATTTTCCAGCCAGGGATTCAAGCATTTTATTCCCGCTGGCTGCAATACTGCACAGTATATATATATATACTGCATTACAATTCATGAATTTATGCCATCTGGTAGACACGCGAAGCATTGCAGCCTATTAAATCCTAATCATTATCATTTAACAGATCAGCCGCCCGTCAGCCAGGCATGAACCCAGGCTGGGAAGGCAAACGCAACGGGGCTTGTCAGAGGTGAGGAGCGGCGCATTCCAGGTATCTGCCAGGTACATACTGGGTATTTGCTCGAATAAAGTGTGTCGGTGCAGTACAGTATACAGTACTGTAAATCTACTACACTGCCAGCCTGGGAATCTATTTATCAAACGGAGGTGGAGAGGGTTCGGACCGGAGGTGGAGAGGGTTCGGATCAGAGGTAGAGAGGGCTCAGGCCGTGGGTGGAGAGGGTTCATGCCGGGGGTGTAGAGGGTTAGGACCGGGGGGTGGAGAGGGTTAGGACCGGGGGTGGAGAGGATTAGGACCAGGGGTGGAGAGGGTTCAGGCCAGGGGTGGAGAGGGTTTGGACTGGAAGTGGAAAGGGTTTGGGCCAGGGGTGGAGAGGGTTAGGGCCAGGGGTGGAGAGGGTTAGGGCCGGGGGTGGTGAGGTTAAGGCCGGGGGTGGAGAGGGTTATGGCCAGAGGTGGAGAGGGTTAGTGCCAGGGGTGGAGAGGGTTTGGACTGGAGGTGGAAAGGGTTTGGGCAAGGGGTGGAGAGGGTTAGGGAAAGGGGTGGAGAGGGTTAGGGCCAGGGGTGGAGAGGGTTAGGGCCGGAGGTGGAGAGGGTCAGTGCCAGGGGTGGAAGGGTTCAGGCCAGGGGTAGAGAGGGTTGGGCCGGGGGTGGAAAAGGTTAGGGCCGGGGGAAAAGAGGGTTAGGGCTGGGAGTGGAGAGGGTTCGGATTGGAGGTGGAGAGGGTTAGGGCCGGGATTGGAGAGGGTTAGGGCCGGGATTGGGAACTATTGCAAAAAGCAGCATTTATCCAAAGAAAGGGATTATTCCCTTTAATAAATATGGCATTTTTTTTTGCTGCCACGACTTATTAACAGCAAGATGGTATAGTGCTAGTAGTTTGTAAATGATCTTCTAGTCATGAAGTTTCCTTCAACAGAGACTTCATTTCTGAAGCGACCTCAGCATAGTATCTGTCTCTCCTCTGCCATTGGGACGTATCTTTTTCACATTGTGAAAAGACAAATAGTTTTTCATTCCTGTAAACTGGTGTATTCAACAACTTTATAAACCAATGAAGAGTTATTGCTTATTTCAGTCATTAAGAAACAATATTAGTATACATTATATGCTGCTTATAAACTATATATTGTAAACACATTAACAAAAAATGTAAAATGGGGTTAGTTTATTGTATCATCAATGTGCAATATACAAAGGAAGAGATATATACAATATCTCAAATATAGAACACTTTTAATAAAAGAGGGAAGTGACATACTATATCAATAGTAACACACAGCTAATTCTTAGTATGCAACATAAAGGACAATATGTAGCCCCAAAGGTACTAAATGATGCTAAGACTTAGAACATCTAAGGTCCCATTCAGTTGATTGCTAATGATTAGTAGCTTTTGGTCTTTACTGTTAGAAAGCATTTTATACTCTTGGATGGCATCTCATCTCTCGTTGCACCTTCCACTCTGCACTGCCTGCTATTTCTCTTCTCTGTGTCTCTACTGCACTCCCACCACTAAAATAATTCTATTTTGTTACACTTGAAGAAGACACTTGTGCACCTGGGAAAACCCCTATAAGAGGTTGAAAGCTCTGTACACTATCATTTCATTGATGAAGGACCCTGGGTTTGACACGTAATAGCTATTCCAACCTACAAATATATTTTGTACCCCCTAACTTTTGAACAATGCTGTCACCGCTGTTTGTTTGTCACTCACAACCTTCAGAGTTGAAGAAACCCCCTCTCTTTGAACATAAGTATTCTCCTCACTGACATCAGCCATGCCAAAAATCCCTACAAATTACATTTGCTGCACGTGACACACACTTTTGTGCTTTTTGCTGTTGTTTTTTTGAATATGGCCTAAAGTCCTTACTTAAGAGAAACAGGCTCAGCGGAAAAACTAGAAAGCTTTACTTCACATCTTCCTCTTATCCTTCTAGTCCGAGCTTCTCTTCTTCTAAAACTCTAGGCTAAGCCTCCCACGTGGCCAGCATCTCTGTTCTCTATCTAGCATCCTACCCTAGGACTCTTCTGTTTATTACCTGTCCCCTTTGAGTCAGCGAAGAACGTGTTTCTGAGACTATCAGAGCAGGATTGTAGTACCATCCACTCCTGGGATGTCCGTTTGTGCTAGCCACATAATCCAGACTTTTAGAAATTTAGCACCAGTATCATTAACCAAACTCATGAATTTTTCCATCTGGCATACAAACCAAATTCTATTTCTGATTGAAGGAATAGTTGGGATTTCTGTCTGTTTCCATAGTGCTGTGATCTCACGCCTTATCGCTTTTGCACAACTAATTTACTTTGTATTCTGGAAAGCCCCTTGACCGACCTGTTCAGGAGTTCACTCGTTTTTTAATAACATGTTGAAGATGTCCACACGTTCATTATATTTCACATGCACTGTTTAGATCGCAATCTCTTGGGGTCCAGGACATGTTGGCATTGATATTTTTATCATTTAGTAGATGTTAAACTAATACATCTATACATATACACACATATAATATATATATTTATATTATATTAAATATATATTAAAATGAAAAAAACACTTATCCAACCAATTCAATAAATAAAAGCATTAGTCAACAAATCAATTCTATAAATAATAATTAATTAATGATAATATCACACACACACATACAAACATGTTCTCAAGGGTGTGACTCAAATAGGAACACTCAAATAGGGAAATTCAAATAGGGATACAATGCATAAAAGGTGACACAAATTGCATAGCCTCAGTCGACCGCATGCTGGTTGTTTTTAGTGGTATCGAAATCACTGACAACTCAACAGAGCAATACATGGACAGAATGGAGGCCAAGATGGATCGTCTTTTAGAGTGAATGCATGTAGAATATAGATAGGTGCATGGGTGTTCATACAGTATGGATAAGATTTAGAGGAACATCACGGGGCTCTATTCTTTGCTTTGAGTCCCTGCCCCTGTATGTTTGACGCAGGAGGGTAACCTGGAGGTGCCTTATTCTCCCATGGAGGAACCGCATACGCCCTCCTCTCCCCCCTCGCAGTGAACCCTCTCAATCCCTGGATTTGACTTCACGCTTCCAAACCAACACACCACAGGAAACCCCATGCTCACCGCCTCCGTCTCCAGGGTACACATATACCCTTCTGTTGGCAGTGATGACAACCCCGGTAAGGTAACGACAGGAGGATAGCATCCTCCCAGACCATCTACCCCTGCCCGCTGCCAGAAGCACCCGCTCCAGCACCCAGGATTTTACTGGTCCCAGACATCATGCTGAGAGACCTGCCCCGGAGCGTCCAGGAGAAATACAAAATTGATGTTGTGGTCTACCTCAGAAATATGCCCAGTTCATCTTTAAGCGCCACGTAAGTTTTGAGATATACAGTGAGTTGACCCAAAATATCAATTATGAAGGCAATAAATACAAGAAGGGTCTTCCTGCAAATTTAAGGAGAACAATTATGGAAGAAGTGAAGCACTATTTTAATGTTACCAGCTTTCTTGTTGGAACCGTGAGAGACAGCATCAATGGCCTTTTGAGGCATACTCTTCTCTGGAAGTCCATCGACTTGTTTGCCGACTACTAGATATAAATGTATTTAAAAATATAGATGCGCCGCCAATGTTTTTAATCTAAAAACAAAAGACAGTTGATTGTTTTAAATTATTTAATTGTTTAATGCTTATTTTCTATTTTGCATGTCTGGAGCTGGGCAAAGACAACGTGCAGGAAATACAACCTCCCCCCCCCCCCCCTTTGGTGCAGGAAATGCTCCCAGCAATACTGCCAGGTAAGACACAGGGACTGAAATGTCATTGTGGTTTAATAGTTTTATCATGTGTAGGCACAATGTAGTCATAATGTACTGTTCCCCATGTCATGCCCTTTCTCCCCAAACCCCCCCCAAATCAGGATTGCCTAATGTATGGTGTTATTGACAATATAGAATATTGTCTGTTTCTTTGCAGACCCAGATGTCCAAGAAGCACCAGCCATTTTGAAGAAAAATACAAGATTGTACATTTTGAAGAAGAGGCGACATTGTATTTTGTATTATTCTTTTTTCCTTTATTATCCTGTACAAATACATTTTTCATTCTTTAAATATACTTTTTGTTGTGTTCATGTTTTCACTGTCTAGACACTTACAGAAGTACTATACCTAAAGTCCTAAGGGCCTGTAAATATATAAAAATGTGTCATTGATATATTGTACAGAATACAGTATGTACAAAATACTATATAAATCTAGAAAATTGAAGTTGTTTTTACTACTGTACAGCAGATATCTAGTGACTCCGTGAGGAAATGCACTGTATCTTACTGTACAGTAATTTAATTAGGAACATAATGACACGCATGCGCAGAAAGTGATGACACGCATATGCGTTTCAACAAGGTTCCAATTTGACATACACGCATGCACAGAAATGTGATGACACGCATATGCGTTTCAACAAGGTTCCAAATTGCCATACACGCATGCATGGAAAAAACATTTTACATTCGGAAGAAGAGGCAACGTTTTTTTGTATTATTCATTGTAACTTTATTATCCTGTACAAAAAAAACCATTTAATTCGTTAAAAATACTTTTTGTTGTGTGTGTTCATAATTTTTAATCTTCTGCAGATTGGTACAGTTTGAGGATGTGTGTATGGCTAAGGAGCCCCAGAAAGGACATCTTTCCCATGTACAGTATACAGTATGAACTCGTAACGTTCATCTTCAAATTTCAATTACAGACACTTAAAGTACTGTACGGCAATAAAAGACAGGTTTAATTGCAATTACCGGTAGATTTTTAAGACAACAACTCACGATTGCCCACTTGAGTTTCTCGACGGTATTGAAGACAACGCTAAAATGCAATTTTCTGCACTCTATCAAAACACTAGTAAACTTGCATCTTAATGAGGAAAAATTTCAAGAAAACACGCACCATGACCAGGTATGCAAAGGAATACAACCCGCAAAACGATCGGACAATGGCTGCTGCATCAGTATATATATATATGTATATACAATATACAATATTGTCACAGGTGACCAGGAAAATTACACCAGGGATCAGTACACCAGGGATCAGTATACCAGGGATCAGAACACCAGGGATCAGTATACCAGGGATCAGAACACCAGGGATCAATACACCAGGGATCAGTACACCAGGGATCAGTGCACCAGGGATCAGTACACCAGGGATCAGTGCACCAGGGATCAGTGCACCAGGGATCAGTGCACCAGGGATCAGTGCACCAGGGATCAGTGCACCAGGGATCAGTACACTAGGGATCAGTACACCAGGGATCAGAACACCAGGGATCAGTACACCAGGGATCAGTACACCAGGGATCAGTACTCCTGGGATCAGTACACCAGGCATCTGTACACCAGGGATCTGTACACCAGGGATCTGTACACCAGGGATCTGTACACCAGGGATCTGTACACCAGGGATCAGTGCACCAGGGATCAGTGCACCAGGGATCAGTGCACCAGGGATCAGTACCCCAGGGATCAGTACACTAGGGATCAGTACACCAGGGATCAGTACACCAAGGATCAGTACACTAGGGATCAGTACACCAGGGATCAGTGCACCAAGGATCAGTACACTAGGGATCAGTGCACACCAGGGATCAGTGCACACCAAGGATCAGTACACTAGGGATCAGTACACTAGACAGAACTGCAGAGTTGTCAAAAGTGAATTTATTGGAAAGCGTTTCCACCTCCAGTATGTGAAACACACTCACAAACTCACTCAACTAGGGAAACCTGGGGAATAACCTAAAGTCCTAGGTGTGAGGACCTCCATCCAGATGTTTACCCCAATATGCATTGGTCAGCTTGCGCTGTTGTTCTTAGCAGTATGGGCAGCACTGCCTTGTTAGCTAGCTAGCAGTTTTACAAGTTCCCGTCATTGCTTCCCTCCAAACAGCTCCTCAAGTCTCCGGAATACCCTCATATGACTTGCAAAATGTAAAGGGTTCACTTCGGCTCTCCGAGTACTCTGCAACAAGCCTCCGGAACACCTTTGGACAACTTTGGATATTTAAAGGGTCCACTTTCACTCTCCGAACACTGCATAGCAAGTTTCTGGAACCAAAGCAGGGTTCCTCCTCATATATCCCTCGGTCTCCATCCCCCAACATGGAGAATGGACAGAAGACCAACTCCAGAGAGGATTCTCTTTAGGGTCCAATCAGTGAGTGAGGGCTCGCCTGCATTGGACCAATCCTGAGCAACCAGAGGTTACCGGAATTCCAAGAAAGCCCACAGGGCGGGCTTAGGTTGAGAGGGGGATTTGAATGAGACAATGGGAATCACGCCTTAAGGGCATAGTCTCGACAATGGTTCCAGTGGTCCTCCCAATACCCCCTGAAGGGAGAGGAGACTCAGTGTCTGGGCTGAACAATGATCCTCCATTGAGAGCCACTTTCCCCAAACCTGAGTCCACAGCCCTGCCTCGCTCGACAATGTCCCAAGCCACTCACCTTATCGCACCCAGGATCTCCTTTGTGTTGAGGCTGGATACTGGTATACCCATCTTCCACACAAAGGACCGTACGTTTAAAACATTTAACATACAGTTAACCCCTGGTTCCTGAAGTGTTGGAACCAGGCTACAGAATATAATATCAGCCCAATGTGGGCAAGGTAGACAGATACAGGATTGGTACAATAAACTGTGCATACATATATATATTACTGACAGGTAGGGTAATGGTGGACTTAATCTTTACTAAAAGCAGCCAAGTCAACATATATATATATATATATATATATATATATATATATATACATATACATATATATATATATACATATATATATATATATATATATATATATATATATATATATATATATATACCAACACAGAAGAAAAGAATCCACAAAATAGCACTCTAACATACACGAAATGTATCAAAAATGTATTCATCACATACAAATATAAATGGTTAAAAAGGAGCAGTGGTGTCCTACAAAGCTGTAATAAACTGAACCTAGAGTATGGAGAACAGTACTACCCTGCATGAACAAAGTCTGTGTATATAAAGGTGTAGAGACAAGAAAATATCTTGCATCAAAACACTCCGTGGTGCTCTGGTGGTACTGCATGCATATCTTTGATTATTCTGAACTGAGCAGCTGTATTGATGACAGCCATAGTGCGACTTCAGCAACAATTGGGACTGACCATGGGACTGGGTGCACGATCAATCAGCTATCCTGGTTGAGTCATCTGGGTGTGGGTGTTGGGGTATATAAGGGATCCCCTGGCCAGTAGTCTCAAGCATTACCCTGAGCAAGGTTCAACGAAGACCGAAACGTTGGTCATGTTTGTGCTGTATTTTACTTGAAGTACAAGTTTTCTTACTTACCTTTGAGTGCTGTCCTGTGTCCGCTCCTGCTGGGGTGGATTGCGTATTGCGTTTTATTTATATATATATGTATATATATATATATATATAATCAAAAAATAAATAGACGATACCGTTCTGTGGCTAACGAAATGCTTTTATTTGTGCGAGCTTTCGAGATACACTGATCTCTTCTTCCGCCAATGTTACAATGAATGAAGAATAGTTAGAAAGATCTTGGGCGCTATATCTATCCGTGGTAAGCAGTACGTCTATAAATGACTATAAAGAAGTAAAAAGGGTGTAATACAGCCTTCCAGTCATTCGTAACTGTCTTGTGTTGTCCTCGTATGACTCGAAACCCCAGCTGGATCTATCCAGGACCCTTAATAGTTATAGAACACAGGGAGAGATGGGGGAGCACAGTATGAGTTAGGTGTGTATATGTAAATCCTAACTGCAGCACAGGGGGAGGCTGTGAGATGATATGTTATCACAAGTGAATACTGTTGATAATAATAATATTATCTCACTCACACGGCCTAGCGTGAGTGTTCTCCTATAGCGGTGTCTTGTTATCCCTCTGGTCAGGGATTACAGCTGAATGCAAGAAGTATATCTAGGGGTCACCTGGTATTCTAGGTGGGGGAAGGGATTTGGAGGAATGAATGGATAATAACAAATACTCACACGGGCCAGTGTGAGTACACACTTGTAAAAGGTTCTTTTGGGCTTCTGGTTCCTGTGCTTGAAACCTCCTGTGTGCTGATGTATGGGGTATATACAGACTATGGGACACTGAAGTCTAGGAAAGGTAAACTTTAATAAAACAAATGCAATGGTATACAAAGAAAAATGAAAATAAATAAAGGCTAAAAACAAAGAAGCAACTAATTGCCCCTATGAGAAATGCAAACAGCAAGGGAAGTCATTAATTGGTATGTGGTAAAGGAACCCTGGTCTCCGCATCCGGATTGGGGGATACCACGTCACCTCTGTCTCCTCTATGATGGCTGCAAATTGTTCTGGATGCAGAGCAACGCGTTTCACCCTATACAGGGCTTCCTCAGGCTCGATTTGTGTTCAATGACTGAGTGCTGGCCGTTTTATATGGTCTCTGGCCAATCACTCTAATCCTCTAATGCAGAAAGCTCATCTCTGCGTGACGGAGCGCCGCCATCTTGGTAGATGCACGCGCATCCTGTGGGGCGTTCCATAGACATCACTCGTGATATATTTCCAGTGACGCCCTCCCGATTCCCAGCTTGTGTTCTTTCTGTTTGTTCGCGCATGCGCCTTGCGCTTGTGTCCTGGCGGCTGGCGCCGCGCGTCTCCTAGTCTTCAGTGCGGTTATAGTAGATGTTAACTTCCACAAATAAATAATTAATAGAGACCATTCCGTGGTGTGTATGAACATAAATGCAGTGGGAATATGAGCCCATGATGTGTTTTTAAGGTATTATGGATACCCTCCAGGGCAATAAGCATAGGAATAGTAAAAGTGTCCAGTGAAGTGTCAGTAGTTACTTTGTTGCATGACTTAAATAAATATATAATTCTAGCTCCTCAATAGAATTTTATACAGATGGGAAAAAGATGTTTCTTAAAACTATTACTGATAAATCTAATGTCTAATAACATAGTTAGATTCAAAAGTGTACAATGGTAATGCTAAAATTGGTAATAAAGGATACTAATATAAATCACACCTAGTGTAAAAAAAATGATAAAAAATAAAAAAATGAAAAAATGAAAAAAAATAATAAAAATAATGGAAAAATAATGAGCAAATGTTTCAGACGTGTCTCATATTTTTAAAGTCCATGAATTGAAATAAGCACTTTGGGCCTCGATCTGTGTATCTATAAAAAGGACAGATACAAATTTTGTAAGTACATTTAAAATAAAATCTGAGAGTTAGTTGTTTAATTACCCCCGAGTGAGTAATAGGAATAAGTGATAAAATGGGTATTCTTATACTGAAAAAAGGAGGTGCGGACAGGCTACATAAAAGCCCCCAGGTCTATGTCTATTTTAAGACATCTGGGGGTTAGTGTCTTCAATTTATAAATCCAATACGTTTCTCTTTGGCATAACTTACGTAACCTATCCCCACCTCTCCAGTGATTATCTACTTTTTCTATTCCTTTGTAAGTCAAGACTCCTGGGTTGCCTTCATGAAACAGGCTGAAATGTTTAGAAACGCTATGTGTCATGACCTGTTTTCTTATATTTCCCATGTGTTCCAGCACGCGGACCCTCAAGGGTCTTGAGGTGCGGCCCACGTACTGGAGTCCACATGGGCATGACAGTAAATATACGATATATTCTGTGCAAACAGAAAGAACACAAGCTGGGAATCGGGAGGGCGTCACTGGAAATATATCACGAGTGATGCCTATGGAACTCCCCACAGGATGCGCGCGCATCTACCAAGATGGCGGCGCTCCGTCACGCAGAGATGAGCTTTCTGCATTAGAGGATTAGAGTGATTGGCCAGAGACCATGTAAAACGGCCAGCACTCAGTCATTGAACACAAATCGAGCCTGAGGAAGCCCTGTATAGGGTGAAACGCGTTGCTCTGCATCCAGAACAATTTGCAGCCATCATAGAGGAGACAGAGGTGACGTGGTATCCCCCAATCCGGACACGGAGACCAGGGTTCCTTTACCACTTACCACTTAATGACTTCCCTTGCTGTTTGCATTTCTCATTGGGGCAATTAGTTGCTTCTTTGTTTTTAGCCTTTATTTATTTTCATTTTTCTTTGTATACCATTGCATTTGTTTTATTAAAGTTTACCTTTCCTAGACTTCAGTGTCCCATAGTCTGTATATACCCCCTACATCAGCACACAGGAGGTTTCCGTCACAGGAACCAGAAGCCCAAAAGAACCTTTTACAAGTGTGTACTCACACTGGCCCGTGTGAGTATTTGTTATTATCCATTCATTCCTCCAAATCCCTTCCCCCACCTAGAATACCAGGTGACCCCTAGATATACTTCTTGCATTCAGCTGTAATCCCTGACCAGAGGGATAACAAGACACCGCTATAGGAGAACACTCACGCTAGGCCGTGTGAGTGAGATAATATTATTATTATCAACAGTATTCACTTGTGATAACATATCATCTCACAGCCTCCCCCTGTGCTGCAGTAAGGATTTACATATACACACCTAACTGCCTTTTCATTTCCATGAGAGAAAAATTATTGTGAAGGAGCCACGTTTCCAACGAAGAATACCTAAGAGACATCGAGGAACGAAGACAAGAAGAAGGATCCGCATTCCAAAGGAAGACCCAGCAGTCAAAGAAACCTTGATGTGACAGAACACACACAAGGCCGTGTGAATTGTTGCTTTATTTACTTACACGCTTTATTTCATGTATGCTTACCACCCCAGAAGTTTACTTCATAAACTGAAGGTTTAATAGAGGTGTTTTACACCACATTTGATCTTCAGCGGAAGGAAATACAAGTTTAATCTACTATCCCTCATACTGTGCTCCCCCATCTCTCCCTGTGTTCTATTACCATGAATGAAGCAAGCAAAGGGTATACTTAAAAACAGTGTCTCTTGGAATGTTATCTGTGCTTGTCTCGCCCCCCCCCCCCTGTGTGGATGTGATTTATGGCTGGAGGTGTTAAATGGTTCCTGAAAGTCAGTGATGTAAGAGTGTGTGTGTGTATCTGTGTGTATCTATGTGAATATAAATGAATGGGCTCTCCATTCATTTATATTCACACACACACTCTTACATCACTAACTTTCAGGAACCATTTAACACCTCCAGCCATAAATCACATCCACACGGGGGGGGGAGGGAGGGGGAGAGACAAGCACAGATAACATTCCAAGAGACACTGTTTTTAAGTATATCCTTTGCTTGCTTCATTCATTGTAACATCGCCGGAAGAAGAGATCAGTGTATCTCGAAAGCTCGCACAAATAAAAGCATTTCGTTAGCCACAGAACGGTATTGTCTATTTATTTTTTGATTATTGAAGCTCGGCTAACACGGTACTGATACTATATATATATATATATATATATATATATATATATATATACACACACACATATACACATATATCAATGGGATAGGCACACCATAAATATGCAAAGAACATATATTTTGTCCCAATGTTCCAGCTGCCCTCTGGAGCCTTGATCAAGAGCTACAGTAGATTATATGTAGATTTATTTTATGATTATTGAACTCTATTTACCTACAAAACACCGAACCTTTAGAACCTTGAAAATCCCATCAGCCTATTGAAGATCAATGCATTCTAGTTTATTCCAGCAATGAAATAGTTATATATGAAGAACATGTCTAGACCCAGAAATTGATAATTGCAAAAAATAGACAGCATTACACTATGGGATAATTTATTTATGTCGTTAAAAAAATCACACGGATATATACCGTCCTATATTTTATTATTTATATCACATGAAGTGAATGAAAGTGCTGTAGAGTACAATAAAGTGCTGACATCCACACTAAGCGACTACACTCCCCAATCTGGCAGTCGGTGTTACATAATGACACTGTTCTCACCACCGTCCAACTCCGTGCTCCAGGGAAATTTAATGCAGCGTACCAACTGGTAACACTCCTAGAAGAAAACGGCGATGATCGTTGCATACTCAAGACACAGTGACAGGGCGGTCACATTTCCATCTTTGTGGATGAATCATTCATTCATGTTCATTACTTATTTACTTCCTTCATTATAGCCAGACTGTGTTGACTATTGGTGAAAGCACACGGCATGCGTGTTTGAATTGGGGGGGATTGCGTATGGTTGAATTGCATTGTATTATTTGTCAGCGTAAATCAAATGATAGACCATTTCTAACATGTGAACACCAGTAAGGTAGCCACGGTGATTATATTTTTAACCACAGTACCAAAGACATGCATATGCAGAGTAGTATTATTCAGCGGATGGTTCACTCTCTCTAGCAATGTAATGTACCTGCAGGACCCCCACATGGTGAGATAGATTGGCTTAATTGACCATATGTCCCTTCACTAACTATGTTATATAAGCTAAAAAGCTGAGCTAGTGTATTTGGAGCAAAGGGGCCCAGGGCCATCCATTAAGCAGCTAACCAGAAGGTAAACGGGAATGCTTATCTTTTTTTATTGCTACACCATTATCACTACAATCGTTCTTTCTTTGATCCAGGCTCATGCATGCAGCGCTTCATCTATGGGAGCATGGTTCTTGGACTCTGACGTACAATGCAACAATCGTACACACCTCTGAACCGGCAGGGTTCTATTAGGGAAACTGGGATTTTAAAGCAGTGCTGTGCTTGTATCAACCCAGCGTTTGACTCCGTTGTCCATTAGCAATTCCAATGTTGTGGGTTATAGCTCAAGTCTGTAATTTTTTGGGGGGGTGATCAAGGATTTCAGAGCATGTAGTGTGCATTTTAATGTGTGTGCTATTTCTTCCTCACACTGATGTCTTTCCAATAATATTCCAGTAATATTTTTCCAATACCTATTAGGATAAACAAGGCTACAAATCCACCGAAAATTAATTGATCCCTTCACTGCCAAAGAGGTTTGCAATACACTGCTTAGCAATTCTTTGCAAACTCTCTGGCAGCAAAAGGCTTAACTGCGTGTACAGTATATAAGCAAATAAAACACAGTATATAAGCAAATAAAACGCATTATAGCTCTGCAGATATTGAGTTGGGCAGTTATATTCTTCTCCGAAGTGGCCTTGCAAAATGCATCAGGACTTATAATGTACTGTAAGTGGCTACTAACTAAAGTCTCTTAGTTGCAAAATTGGAGGAAAAAACACTTCTTGATTCATAAGAAGAAAAAAAACAAGAAGAAATCCATTTGAAAATACTGGGAATGTTTCCTTTGATAAATCTGGCATACTTTATTTGCAATTTTTTGACCAGTTTTTCACCAGAGTATTGTATTGTATGTCTTTATTTATATAGCGCCAAAAGTGTACTCAGCGCTTCACAAAGAATACAATATGGGGAATTATAATAATACAATAAGCGCAGCAAAATCAGACAATAGGAAAGGAAATCCCTGCCCTGAAGAGCTTACAATCTAAATAGTATAATGGGAGACTTACAGAGACATCACGTGAGGGAATAAGTGTTGTAGATGGCAGTGCTTTGTCACAATGGTTGGTAGGAGTGACTGTGGGTGTGTATGTCTGTGTTCAGGCTTACGGGAGATCCCCAGCAGCAGGAAGGAGTAGATAGAGGATGTGAATAGAGGATTTGTGTCTGTGTTTTTTATTGAGGGGTAAAGAAGTTGCTGGGAGAGAGGTGTATAAATAATGGTGCAGTGGGGAAGCTAGGGAGAACAGAGACATTCACGAAGGAGTGAGGAAACAGTAAACATAAAAAGCAAAAGGGAGGGCATAGTGAGATGCAGAAGGAGAGACTTCCCAGAGTTTAGGAAGCGTACGAATAATCACAGCGCTTAGAAAGTCAAGTGCTCACAGTTGCAAAGTTGTTGTTGTGCAGAGTCCAGATCTTCCTCTAACCTTCACCTTCAATTTCAACTCCAAAATTAACTCTGCAGGCACTTTAAATGTGATACACAGCCATATGGCTCACAACCAAGATAGACGGTCTTAAGTTCTCTGATCACATGCATTTGACTAACAATTAAGGGAGGGGTTTGCCTAATCAACTCACAGAAACAAACCCAAATAGTTAATTAGATTTTAAATTCTGCTGCAATTGATTGATAGGAGAATTCAGATCACATGAACATACCCAAATAGTTAATGAGATTTTAAATGCTGCTGCAGTCTTGGATAAATAGAGCCTATAATGTCTGCTAGTCTGTGTCCTATTGCTGTTAGAAAACACACATGCTCCTGCAAGCTCAGAACCCAAATCCACCAGATCATATACAGTATATGTGTCCATAGGAGTGTGCTACAAGGATTATGACCTCCTGTATAGAACAAAAGACAAAAATCTCCAGTGCTACATCCAACCTGGCATATTATATAGTTAAATACTTATCTGTTTATCGTCTCATAAGCAAGGGTCAGTAAGTTCAATTCTTTGGTCAAATAATTTTAAGCTTACAATCACGGTGTGGTCCACCTGTAGGTCCTAACACTGCTGTACCTGCAAAAAGCTCTCAAATGTATTGCTGTTAAATAGGGAACTACTCTATAACGAAAAGAAAATTAAATGTGTGCTTTTCAAATCTATCTAGATATCAGTGGATTTGGTGGAGAGCATAGAATTTGCCCTAATGCACTATGTAGCGATTTAAAAGGCTAGAACCACCCCACACTTAACGTTCCATCTCCTGTGCTCTAATGAAGTTGAGGGAAGTACAGACAAAGCATAACATAACTCAGGAGATCACAGAGTTTCCATAGGATGCAATATCACAATGTATCCCTACACATTGTATCCCACCAGAGGGAACAATGAAGTCTGCTACATTTGAAGTATGATGTGAAAGTACTTCTTTCATTCAATACAGTAAAAGATGAAGAAAATGCTTAGGACAAGCAACCCAATTGGAGATCAAGCAAAGAGTTAAGTATTCTCAGTGGAAATGTCTTGGGAAGTGTGGTGAATTGGTGAAGAATTTCTATCCTTCCAGGTTTCTCATCTAAAGTTTCTTTCTTCGCTACAGACGTCTATCCCTTTGCTGCAAACTTTCCTTGCCCTCTGTTATATTTCCCTACTGCATGATATCAGCATATATAATTCACCAGCAAACACAGGAGGACCATTAAGAACTGCAGAGAAGTCCTCGTCTCCCTGTGCTATGCTTTCGACTCTTCTGTCCATAATGAATGGCTCCATGATGTCAGAGACAGGTAAGTGGAGGAAGGAGGTCAGCTCCAACCATCTGAGTGTATTTAGGACTAATTGAATTACAGAATTAGCTAATGCAGGATCCATTAGGAGTGGAATATAGCCATTCTCAGAGGAGCACATGTGTTGCCACAAAGGGTCTGAAAACCTTATAATGCAAAATCCGGGGGAATTATACAGTGCATTGAACTCACCAGAATCCTTTCATTTCATAAGTGGACAGTTATGATTTTACGATGCCTCTTGCTCGAAAGCTTCAAGTAGCTTTAACAACAAAAAACTAACCACTATCCATATACAGTATATTTCTATGATGACATTTCTTTTAACTAAGAAAACAACAGAAACATTTATTCTGCAACACCCTCCCAAATAACAAATGATTATCCTCACCTTTGTGTGTTCATTTTGTTGTAACAATTTTTCTGCGAAAACTAGATGGTAGCTAAGCACCTGTCAAAAAGTCAATGCAGGTTTGAGAGTCACCAATAGTTATTATCACATTACATTACATTGGCTCTCTACATGGGCTCTTAAAGCATCAGTTTCATATTGGGTTGAATCAGGGTGCACTTAGTCAAACCTACACAGCGCCCATCAGGGAGATATTTGAGAAGTAGTCTTTGGAGCTGCCAGAGAAGCTGTTGCTCTGTGCAATATAAAGGTATATAGAAAGACAAGAGAAGAAGCTCTCCCAGTGACAATATTAAGATAGTGACAGTAGTGGTTAAAATATATAAGTGATTAAGGTGAGAAAAAGATATAAAAGGTACAAAAACGTGTATTTGTATTGCAGCTGCAACCTTAAAACAGACTGTGTGTTGAGTCTCCGTACACGAAAACAGGTTTCTTTGGGTCGGTGGAGCGCAGGAAAATTAACCCGAAAATAGAATCGAGAAATTCTATAGTGAAGTATAGTTTAAAACTGAATCCTAAGGGGAACAAAATCTACGCTAACTAAACAAACTGTGCAAGTGAAATTGAAAAAAGTATATATGGTATTAATCAATATATAGTACAAATTCTCTAATATCTATGTAGCGTGCTCAGTGATCACAAAGAAGAAGAAAATGCATATTTATATACATATGTATACATATATATACACATAGAAACAGAAAAAGAGAGAGCGCACGCCCCATAGCATAACACTGTGTATTTAATATGAAAAAGGGAAGGGAAGGGGGGGGGGGGAGGGAAGGGGGGGGGGAATGGAAGGGGGGGGGGGAAGGAATCACACTCACAAGAATAAAATGGTAAAGAGGCAATTTGTGATTATATCACCACCATCCGGTTCTGTGCTGCAGAATTTCGTCTTTGTGGGCTCCCTCAGGGCTGCCTGTGGAAGTCACAGCTCACCGGATTCATGTGGTGCCGTTTGCCGTCTGAATTCATGTGGCCTCGTGCGCGTGCGCAGCGTCGTAGTGACGTAATCGCGCTATCAGAACAAAACAAAACCCAACAATCCAGTTTTAAAGTGCATAATAGTGCATCATAACAAATCAGACTGAAAGTCAACACCTTAAAGTGATGTCACATCCTTTTTAACTAATGTAACCTATCACATGGTACAGCAACCAATGGGATTGTCAACACATACTTCAGTCTGACTTTTTGAGACTCGAAAACTGGATTTCCCAAAACAAACTTCCAGTGACTGAGCTCCTGATTAGAACCAACGCTAACACCACCCTAACACCTGTCACTAGTTTTAAATACCTGGGCTTATGGTTTGACTCCCACTTAACATTCGGGATGCACATTGATACCCTGACAACCAAGACCTATGCCAAACTAGGGGTACTTTACAGGAACAAATCCTCCCTAAGTCTCCTGGTCAGAAAGCGTATCGCACAGCAGATGCTAATGCCAATTATTGACTATGGAGACATAGTATATGGCTCGGCACCTCAAACCCACCTTAGCAAACTTGACACCCTCTACAATTCAATTTGTCGTTTTGTTCTCCAATGCAACTACAACACACATCACTGCGAAATGCTCAAAGAACTAGATTGGTCATCACTAGAGTCTAGGCACAAAGTTCACCTTTCCTGTCTTGCCTTTAAATTCTTCATGGGCAAGCTACCCAGCTATCTGAACAGGCTCCTCACCCCTACCACTTGCAGCACTTATCACCTGAGATCAGACTCCAAAAGACTGTTCATGGTCCCAAGGCTCAACAAAGTATCCGGACGTTCCTCCTTCTCCTTCCGTGCACCCCAAAACTGGAACAACCTACCAGAGACTCTCACATCCACCACCAGCTTAAGTTCTTTCAAATCTAAGGCTGTCTCACATTTTAACCTGGTCTGTAACTGTTTCATATGCTCATAATATATATTTTCTTTAACTGTGCACGCAATGTCTTGTATATAATGTATACCCTGTTCATTTATGTAACTGTACTTGTAACCATGTACTATTTGTTTTACTCTGTGCCCAGGACATACTTGAAAACGAGAGGTAACTCTCAATGTATTACTTCCTGGTAAAATATTTTATAAATAAATGTGGTTTTAAGGATGTGACGTTCCTCCCTTGGAGATGACGTCACATCCATACATTTTTTTAAAAAGAGGCGGGCACATGATACAGCGTCCAATTGGATTGGAGCTGTACCACCTGACCCAAAAATGTGACGTCACCGGCCCTATATAAGGCCTGTTCCGTCTCATTTTACCTCAAGAAGACGTCGAGACAACATCTGTTGGGGATTTAACATGGGGCACTTTGGATTGACAGATGAAGAAAGAACATTAAAGAAAAGAAGAAAATAATTACAGATGAAGATAGAAGACGATGATAGAAGATAAAAGAAAGAAGATTTGTTTTACCTGATGCTGGTCTTCAAGGTGGACGTCGCTGGATTGCGGGTGATGACGTCGCGGTACGAGAGCTTGCAGATACGCCGGGATTCGGAGAGTGAAGACTTCTAAAGGTAAGTAAAATATTGAATGTATGAAAAAAAAATTTTATTGTATTTATTTATTTGTATGTATTTGCTTGCCCATTGACTGATAATGTATTAATCTGTGCCCAGGGTACAGAAAAATACAATGACAGGCAATGCATTTTTTGGCAAATGCTTGTGTAGCCAAGTGCCCCTGGCTATAGCCTTCTACTGGCCTCAACACTATAAGTCCTGATAGGAACAGGCAGTTTTGGGGTTAAACTCCTGCGCAGGGCCTAGCCTGCAGTTGCAGTCTGGATGGGTACTATGTTGCCTTATCCAGAGGCAGGCCTAAACCGCCAGTTGGAGTATCATACCTGGGGAGGGTACGGACTGGGTCACGTGTATTGTGTGATGCCTGTCAGTACCTAGACCTGCCCTATTATGGGGTGGGGTTACAAGCCCTTGCCCCTGGGTATAAAAGCTGACACTCCACCAAATTGAGTGGTGTCTACGGATGTGCTATGCTTAGCAGTGTATGGTACGGGTGATACCCTTTTCCCTGCAAGAGAGTAAAGGAGATTAGGAGGGACTATTGGGGCCTCAAGCCCCTGGGGTCTGCTCCAGGGAACGGAGATATGCCATGCTGTTTGTTCAATAAACCTGCCACTGCACCAACCATGCTGTGTGATTATTGGGAAGGAGAGTTACCTGTGGGGACCATCCTGCTTCCAGCCGGATCCTCTTGGGATGGAGGCGCTGCACCATGAGACAGAGAATGCCTGCCCTGTTGCTGCTCCCATACAACAACTGCGGAGCAACTCAGACCTCCTGTAACAAGCAGGTGAGCGACAGCACCGGGGAAACACCCATGTATTGGCCAGATCTTCCGTGGCAGGGGGAACAGGTGCTACATTTCTTTTCTATTGATTGTTCTTTTTTTCGATTTCTATTTATTGCATGGAACAAATTGTTTTGAATTTGGATGGCTTGTTTTTAGAACTTTTTAGGATTGGTTAGCGTTTTAAATTAATTATTTGTGTTGTTGGCTACTGGTTTAAATTTATTAATTGGTTGGTTGGATAGATGTTTATTTATTTGTATTCTTATGTTTTGGAATAACATAATTAGTTTTAATAACTAATAATTACCAACTATAATTGTTTTAGTGATAGATTAATGTAATTGATGTGTAGTTGAGGCTTTTTAGTTCTTTTATTGTTGGGGTGTTTAGGTGCGTGTGTATTTCTTTGATTATTGTGTATTTTTGGCCTTATTTGGTTGACCATTGAGTGATATAGTGGCTTATCATGCACATATTATATGGGTATGATATACCACTGTGCCAATCTATGGGTACATGGGGGGTATAGTCGGGCCGGGGTGGGTGGTTAGGCCTCCTGGGTGTGTAGTGGGGGATGGGGGTTAACCCTTAAATTACTGTAGTTATTAACCTCTAAGGTGATTAAGGGGTTATGGGTCATTAGATTTTATTTTTTTCTTGTATTCTTGCTGGCATTGGAGGGCATGGACCTGGCGTATGCTGACGAGGATGCCCTTCAGGATGGCAGGGGTGTTGAACGTTTTATTTACTTTATTAATGCTGGCTAATGTTTGATTTTATAATGGGCAAATGTACTATTATCCATATGTGGATAATAGTAATTTTGCCCATTGCTGTACTGTAAGTGTTTGGGCAGGTTGTTGGGGGTAAAGGAGGTGGGTAGTAGAGTTGTTGTGTTTATTTTTGTTTCTTGGGCATAGAGGGATTGGGTGAAGGGGGTAGTAGCCCCAAGGGTGGATGTTTAGGCCTTCCAGGGGGTAGTGAGACTGGTTAACCCCTTCATTACCATAGCGGTAGTATAATGAAGTTCTGAAAAGAGACAACAACACCCTGAAGGAAAACAGTAATGGGACTAACCCCACTCTTCAAAACCTCATTGGAATAGTCCCAGAACTGCTATAACAACACATGAAAGCAATCTTAATATACTCACAAATATATAAATGCCCCTGTCCATGCTGCTGATGGTGAATGAAGATATGCAAAAATGGAGAGTACAGCGCACAGCCAAGAGAGTGGGTCCAAAAATAGATATAAAAATATTATTTCATTAGGTCCATTAAAAATAGAGGTATAACAGACCTCCTACACGTTTCGTGCACGCTGCACTTTATCAAGGAGTATATATCCCCAATATCTGATTGGCTGTAGTAGACCATGTGACCGAGTTTTTGGGAGAACAGGTGCTACATTTCTTTTCTATTGATTGTTCTTTTTTTCGATTTCTGTTTATTGCTTGGAATAAATTGTTTTGCATTTGGATGGCTTGTTTTTAGAACTTTTTAGGATTGGTTAGCGTTTTGAATTAATTATTTGTTTTGTTGGCTACTGTTTTTTTTAATCTTCCCCATTTCTTGGTATATTGGTCAATCATGCCCATATTATATGGGTATGATGTACCAACTATACCAATGAATATGGGAATGGTGAGGGTGGTTGCCTGGGGAGGGTGGTTAAGGTTCCTGGGTTCGTAGTAGCAGAAAGTGGGTTAACCCCTTAATTACTATAGCGGTTATTAACCGCTAAGGTGATTAAGGGGCTAGGGGACATTAGATTGTATTTTTTCTGGCAACGGAGGATATGGCCCTGCAGTAAGCTGATGAGGACAACCTTCATATTGACAGGGGTAAGTAGAACGGTTTTATTTACTTTATTAATGCTGGCTAATGTTGTGTTTAATAATGGGCAAATGATCCTATCAATATCTGGATAATAGTTATTTTGCAAACAACACACAGAACCCAAGCAAGCTCATTTTGGGAACCCCTGAGCCC
Organism: Ascaphus truei; assembly: GCF_040206685.1. NCBI lineage: Eukaryota > Metazoa > Chordata > Amphibia > Anura > Ascaphidae > Ascaphus > Ascaphus truei. The sequence goes on from NC_134487.1 coordinate 12,749,827, forward strand.
CCACAAAATATATATGTATATAAGTGTCAAAAAGGAGAGCTACTGAGCGTGGCAAATGTATACAACAAGCAACAGAGAAGCCCAATGCTACATCCAATATGACAAAAATACACAGTAAAATACTTATATATTCTCTTGAAAAAGGATCATTTAGTTTAACCCTTTGGCCAAAGCATTGTAAGCCTGTGAGCCACGACAAGGCAGACCCAGTTCATAGGTCCTAACACTACCAGATAAAATACTGATATACCCCTATTAGGATTAAAATTCTCAGTTACATCTATTAGGAGGGAGAAAGACCAAAATTGGATCTATATCCAGTAGAATGTAAAAGACCTGCTGATTTGGGAAATGGGGAGGGGTGAGCTTAAAACCCTGGGAAGGAGGAGCCACTAACCTCCAACAGCTGATACAGCTGAAAATAAGTTAACAAACAACACACAGAACCCCACAGTGGGGGTTCAAGGGTTCCCAAAATAAGCTTGCTGGGGTTCTGCGTGTTGTTTGTTAGCTTATTTTCAGCTGTCTCAGCTGTTAGAGGTTAGTGGCTCCTCCTTCCCAGGGTTTTAAGCTAACCTGTTCGAAAACAGTGTTTGATATTCATCAAACATGACGTGTCTCATTGAGACCAAAAAGTTCTACCTATGACGCGTCTGTCCAGAGAACATTGTTCCAGAAATCGTGTGTATTATCTATTGGCTCTTTGGCGAACTTCAGATGGGCAGCAATGTTCTTTTAAGAGAGTAGTGGTTTCCTCCTAGCTATCCTTCCATGATCACCATTCTTGTTCAGGCTTTTTCTGGTAGTTGAGTCATGAACACTCATATTAGCCATGGCAAGAGTAGCCTACAGATCTTTGGATGTTACTCTGGGGTTCTTTGTGACTTCCTGGATGATTTGCCAGGTTGTTTTTGTAGAGATGTTGGTAGGATGAGCGCTCCTGGGTAGAGTGACTGTGGTCTTGAACTTTCTCAGTCATTTGTCTGACAGTGGATTGGTGGAACCCCAAATCCATATATATGGTTTTGTTACCCTTTCTAGACTGATGAGCATCAATAACTACTTTTCTGAGGTCCTTAGAGATTTCTTTTGATGGTGAAGACCAAACACACTATGGTTCTGATCTTTATATAGGGTGGGGCCTCCCAAACTCACACATTATTATTATATTTATTATTATTATCATTACCTAATTATTTAAACACCTGATTCTTTTTATCCCCGTTAATTTAGCTGATAAAATCAGGGTTTCACTAGCTTTTGCACATACCCTGACTCTTACTTACTCATTGTTTGTCTAATTCATGAAACGAAGGAGAAACAGGTGCGCAAATCCCATCAGGACACGAAAAAGAAAGTAAAAACACTAAATAGTGCAATATTGTCTACTCCAACAGATAATTTCAATGCTGGAAGTTCTATAAAATTTGCACTCACGTGTTTAACGTGAAATGAAAGCGTTGTGGTTATTAAAAGTTACCAACTTATGTCTCCAGACAGGTACTCCAGATCCATATAGAGGGGGGGGGGAATCCATATACAAAAAAGAGAAAGCAAAAATAGTATAGTACTGTTTTTAATATTAAAAACACAAAGTATTCCACTTACATAAGTGCCTTTGTTTGTGATCATTCAGACCACCCTGGGTCATAGGGTCAGACAAGGATATTCACAGCATGGCCGTCACAGCAGGTACTGGGCTGATTAAAGTTGTCCTCCACTCTGGATGTCATCAACAAGGGCTTCTTAGTAATTACTGATTCACCCAACGCGCGTTTCCACTGCAAAGTCTTCATCAGGGGATAAAACCAGGGTTTCACTAGCTTTTGCACATACCCTAACTCTTAATTACCCGTTCTTTGTCTAATTCATACAGCATTTTATTTCAAAAGACATGGAACTGGTTAATATAAACCCTATTGGATATTTAAGAAAAGACTGGTTTTGATGCAAGAGAATTTTCATGGAACAACTATGGAATTTCCATAATTATCATTGGGGGTCACAACATTTCTCTCGTGTTTTCGTATAAAAATATCCCATTTAGCCATATGTATATAAAACCACATCAATGTAATGATAGAAATATACCTGTATAGAGAGAATTAAGAAGTAAAGACCTTAATATAGCAACAAAAAATGCGATGGGGAAGGTAGACCCTAGAGGAGAGGGTGTTGTTTGAATATAAGCAGATCTGTTTGTCATACTGTATGTCAAATTGCAGGACATACAGTATAATAATATTCACTTTTTTTTTCATATTGTGCTTTTTACCCAATGGGACTCAAAGCGCGTCACAATTACAATATAGTGCGCGGTACGCAGCACATAGGAATTTTACAGACACTATCCCTGCCCCATGGAGCTTACAATCTGTTTTTTTTTGTGTCCAAAGCACAGGGAGATAAAGTAACTGGGCCATGGTCACAAGTAGCTGATGCCGGGAAATGAACCAGGTTCCCCTGCTTCACACAAAGTGTCACGGTTCCCAGAGTCAGTGTCTTTACTCACTGAGCCGCTCCGCCCAACACTACAAGGCCGTAGCATAAAAGAATAACTTGAATGACGCAATATAACAAAATATACTGTATATGAGTTTAGGACAAAAATGCGTACAATCATTCAACCATGAGTGCACAAAGGACACAAATGTATTGGAAAAATATTAGTGGCAGATATAGATCTATATATGAACAGATCCCCCCCCCCTCCCTCCAACTGTGGAATAAACTATCAAATGCTCCCAGATTGTTTATTCCACAGTTGGGGGCAAAATCCCCTGTGTGCAGAAGAGATGGAATTATCGCAGTGCCGAGCAAAAGTACAGGGACCAGAAGTTACAGAAGACACCAGGGAGACCGGATGATCGGGTTCTTGAGGTCTGAGCTGGATCATCTACTGCTGCGAATCCTGTTATTTGCACTACATGCTCATTTACCAAACGTGTATGGAACTGCCACATGATTAGTTTTTTTTTAATATATATATTTTTTACCTACTACACTATATCCTGCTTTCTAGAGACAGGCGAAAGCGTCAAAATCCATTTCGCAGAAATTTCCCGAGCTTTCCATTAAACAATCCTGTCCCGCGGTGTGTAAAATCCATCAATGGATTGTTCCCGTTTAAATCCGTGCGGATTCCTCCAAAAACCGCCGTTGGATGCTATCCGCTGGTGGAGTTTAACAATCCAGTCCATGGATTGGATTGTCGGTGATGAAAAAAAAACCTGGAAAAGACAAAATCGCCCTTTTTGAGACTGATTCGTGGAGATCCGTGGACCAAAGGAACCAACCGATCCGAGGAGATCTAAATCTACAAAAAAAATCCCGTCTCCACTTTTTCCTTATTTTGAGTGAGCTGCGGGACCCCCCCATGGGACTTCTTCATACAGTATATGTTGCATATGTAAACTATAATTCACTATAGAATTTCTCTTTCAATTTTTGGATATATTTTCTGCGCTCCACCAACCCAAAGAAGCCTGTATTCGGTATAATGGTATGTATAAACATTTGCACATGTAACTGGTTACGTTTTCCTTCCTTGCTGCGTTCTTTAAACCCTCCTGGTCTCTGGCAGAATTATCCTATTTTGCTCAAGAGATCAGATGTAAAAAAAAAAAACAAAAAAAAAAACAACAACAAAAAAAAAACAACAACAAAAAAAAAACAAATACTGTAGTATGTTTCATAAATTTGCTGCCAATGTGGGAGCAGCAGTCCCTTGTAATAATTAAAAAAGGAGACCAATCCCAAACCCAGGTTTGTTGATGTAACATTTTAACAGACTGTATGGCAGAGAACATACATTATACAAATACTTTACAAAGAAATAAACAACCAAAGAATGGTTGGTGCCAGTGAACAAGGAAAAAAAGTCACGTGTCTGTCCTTACTAACCTTTAGCAGGAACATCTGCTGAAGTTTCAATAACATGTCATTCTCCATATATACTGTACAGTAGTTGGTAAACTTGGATTTTCTATTTTGAATACAGTAAGCTTTTCTCAGCTTATTCAAACAATTTTCTTTCTACTGTAGTATGCTGCAGCAATGATCGTTATCTATTTGTAGTTCTCATTGTGTATAGACTGCTTGCTGGTCTCTCTCATACCGGCAATGGATTTTGGTGCCCATACTTGATTTTAAACCAGATTTACTAAATGGTGCTAAACTGTAAGACAACTTATAGCCCATACAGATGAGTGGGATGTAAGTTGCCCTAATGCATAGCACTGCTTAATAAATAAGGCCCTATGCCTTGAACCCCTAACAGCCTTTATAAGGATATCCTTATAAGGATATCCTCAATTATTTTGACCGAGCCACCTGTGCTAAAGCAGGGGTATCCATAAAATGTGGACAGATAGGGGTCCTTGAGGACTAGAGTCTGCATTAAGGGATGTGGCCTAGGCATGCCTAGTCACTTGAGAAAGACCTATTGGTCGAAACGTTGTGTGGCACAATACATTTTCTTTATGCAGAAATCCGTAGAGTGTTGGATCCTTCTTTCCTGTGCCTTCTTCTCCATGCCATCTCCTGTGGGTCAATTTGGGGCAACGGAAGAGCACACAATACTTAGTAGATGTTAAGTCAGATAGACAGGATCAAATAACTGAGCTGTTAGCAGAGATGTGTAGAAATCAAAAGTTCAGTAAATCAATCATAATATTTTTTTATATATGTAACAGGGTATGTCTCTTTCTACCTGTCTTTCCCCCTGTTATGTAAGTCCTGCTAGCTGCAGGCAGTAACAGGTTAAACCTGTGGGCTTTTTACACCCCTCATGCTCCTCCTATGAGTGATAGAAGGTGGTGACTCATGGCCTGCATAAGCCTATCTGGTATAGGTGTAGACCATTAGCCCACCCCTTCTTGTTCCTCCTAGGAAGGAGTGACCAATTTAGTTTAGTCCTGCTCCTGCTCTGGAAGAGAGAGGAAGTCCTGTTCCTGCTCTGGAAGAGAGAGGAGGTAGAGAGCTGTCAGCTTCTCCTATGGCAGGATGAGCGTGCTCACCCCAGTCTTTCGACTGAGGGAACATCAGATTCAGCCACAGAGGCCTTGTAAGATCAGGGGCCATCACCATCCAGAGGTCTGGGACCTCTGAGACTCTGCACCACTGTATGAAGATCTGCAGTGGATGACTGCCATACAATAAAGACCCTTGTTATGACACTCCTGTCTAAGTATCAGTCCTTGGGCAGGAGGGAGAGAATGCAGTAGTGGGGAGTGACTTCTGGATACCCTGGAACCCACTACGGCTGGAGGCGCAGAACACCAAGAGAACGAACCTAAGCCTGTCCAAATCTCCATTACATCGCAGATCAGACTCAGCTCTCCTGACCCTAACAGGTATTGCACCACACACAAGGTAGCATAGGCTGTGCATCTCCCAGCGGGTGGGGAAACAGTGCTATATATATCTATATATAGATGTATGTTGACCAAGTACACAGTGCTGCACATATACATTTGCAAGTATAATCAGTCTCTGCCCCACAGAGCTTACAATCTAATTTTTGATGGTGAAGGAAGAGGGAGATAAAGCCACTTTTAAAATCACAAAGTGAGCTGATACTTTGATTCAAACCATGTTCAACCACTACAAAGGCAGACATTCCTGAGCTACTCCTTAACACACATAACCTAGTAACACTAAGATAAAGCCTAAAAGAGCATGACATATCATGGATACACTAAAACCAGGAATAAAACCAGTAGAAGACTTAACCATTGTTGAAAATACTTTACCCCTCAAATCCATGCAATAACTCTCATGGTTGTGATCTGTTAAACAATGTTTTCAGCTTTTTCTTGGCTTCACACTACAGTATATTTCTATAATGAGTATAATTAATGTTGTTAATTATCCTAACATGATTGAATTACTTTGATCAACCACACTGTATTCTCTTGTGATTGCTTTAGTCAGTCAAAATGCTGGATTTCCCATCACTCTACTGAAGAATATTTACTACCTAAAAAAAGTGATGGGCGTAGGTTAGATGAATAAATCCCAGAGATAAAGCTGGATGGTAGCATACCATGAAATGCAATAGGGCTTAATAGACTGGGAGTTAGGGTAGATGCTGGCAAGGGACCTCATCTGGCTTCTGCATTTAGATTAATGACATGGAACACACAAGGTCAAATCAGTTTCACTGGTGAGACGGCACAAGGAGGAGACACAAGGTAAGCAGTCCTCTGGTGTATTGGATTCCAGCAGATAGAAACGTAATCAAATAATTCATCTACATTTCTCCTTGACAAGACTGGGGCAGGCATGGGAAAGTGTTATCAAACCCCTTCACTCCTCGAGGTGCTATTTGCCAACTATTTGTCGTCAGGGAGTCAGGGAGTCAAATAGACATATGGAGATGTTAATAAAGAATGAAAAACTCCCTGGTCACTAGTGTTTTAGATAACAAAGGTAAACAAAATCATAAAATTGAATTTGCCAAAAGGAAGACCCACTTGCAAAATGATAGCAAATTCTCTGCTCGGAAATACAGAGGTTGCATTTGACCTGGCACCAAGCTGGTCTCCAAAATCATACTCCCCCAGAAGTCATCGACACTAGGACAATCACAGAAATCACTCCAAGTTTGCGATTGTGTAGCTGGAAGACTAAAGGCCGTATATTTCATATGGGGGAAAAATAAATTCAGCCAAGGTTTTTTATCTGTTTGGAAGAAGCTTGTGGGGAGCGCAGAATTTCACCATATAAAAGGAATAAAATAAATAATAGTGTAATATGTCCAAACACCTGTAACAATGTGTATGGGGATCGAGATTAAGAACTCACATTCTCCCAGTTGAGTTCTTAATCTCGATCCCCATATACATTGTTACAGGTGTTTGGACATATTACACTATTATTTATTTTATTCCTTTTATATGGTGAAATTCTGCGCTCCCCACAAGCTTCTTCCAAACAGTCAAGAGAGGAGGAACTGGATCTTCTCCTAAGAGGGTTGAGCAGCGAACTTTACTAGTATTATCACTATTTTTGAACACTGTTTATATTTATACATTCATTTAATTTATCACTATATATTTATATATTTATCACACCTTTATTGGGAGCGCCTCACAATTTTTGTTTTATAAGGTTTTTTATCTGCCCTGTGGCAGTCATGCTAATCAGTTGCAGCTGAATCCCTGCCTACAAATTCCCAGGTGTTTCTCAGCCCTCTCTCTAGGGGGAACAGAAAGCCATCGACTCACTCCAAGACTCCTTTTAACTAAACACACCAGTCACCTCTCAGATTGCTCATACTTGGATCATTGCTCAGCTTCAGACTGCTTTCATCCATATCCAAGGCAGGATTGTAGGTACAATACATTTTGATAGTGTTTCCCGGTTAAGTACACTGCCTGCACTGGTCCTGACAACTGCCATCAGGCATTCCCTCAGAATTCATTGGGGTTTATTCACTGAACTGTGAAAGTGCGATATGTCACTATCACACGCAAACTCCCATTGATTTCAACAGGAGTTTCCATCCAATAATGCCTTTTTTGAAGTGAAACTTCTTTTCTCACACCTACAGGGTTTTGATGGGGAAAATGTCCTTAGTTGTCAAAAAAACATGACGGAAGTGATGTAATGACGCAGAAACGCCGCGGGCCTCAGCGCACATGCACAGAAGGATAATATAATACATAAATATATATACAGCTAAACCCCGTTATAACGCGGGTCTCGGAGTCCACCCCGAGACCACCGCGTTACTAACGGGGTCGCGGAAAAAAAAATGGCCGCGCGCTTTAGCGTATATTCATCCCGCGGGACAGGAGATGGGAGCGGGCATGTCCCCCCGCTTCCCCCTGTCACCGCGGGACAGCCCGCGGGGCAGGAGATGGGAGCGGGGATGTCCCTCCTGTCCCCGCTTCCCCCTGTCACCGCGGGACAGGCCGCGGGGCAGGAGATGGGAGCGGGGATGTCCCTCCTGTCCCCGCTTCCCCCTGTCACCGCGTGACAGCCCGCGGGGCAGGAGATGGGAGCGTGGATGTCCCTCAGGTCGCCGCTTACCTCAGATCCCGCTGCCTGCATGGAGGTGGTAGCGGGGGGTTTCTTCTCCCCACCGCTGGCCCCGGTGCTCCCGCTGCCTGCATGGAGGTGGTAGCGGGGGGTTTCTTCTCCCCACCGCTGGCCCCGGTGCTCCCGCTGCCTGCATGGAGGTGGTAGCGGGGGGTTTCTTCTCCCCACCGCTGTCCCTGGCGCTCCCGCTGCCTGCGCGGGAGGGGGGGGGAGCGGGTGGTGGTGCTGGTCGCGGCCTTTCCTCTGCTCCGACCCCACCCCCCGTCTGTGTAGAGTGAGAGAGTGTGTGTGTGTATGTATATATGGGAGAGAAAGTGTGTGTGTGTGTATATGGGTGTGTGTATGTGGGTGTGAGTGTGTGTAAGTGTCTGAGTGTGTGTGTAAGTGTGTGTAAGTGTGTGTGAGTGTCTGTGAGTGTCTAAGTGTGTCTAAGTGTGTGTGAGTGTCTGTGAGTGTGCGTGAGTGTGCGTAAGTGTGCGTGAGTGTGCGTGAGTGTGCGTGAGTGTCTGTAAGTGTGTGTGAGTGTGTGTGAGTGTGTGTGAGTGTGTGTGAGTGTCTGTGAGTGTCTAAGTGTGTGTAAGTGTGTGTGTATGTGTGAGTGTGAGTGTGTGTGTGTGTGTGTGTGTGTGTGTGTGTGTGTGTGTGTGTGTGTGTGTGTGTGTGTGTGTGTGTGTGTGTGTGTGTGTGTGTGTGTGTGTGTGTGTGTGTGTGTGTGTGTGTCTGTAAGTGTGTGTGAGTGTGCGTAAGTGTGCGTAAGTGTGTGTGGGTGTGTGTGGGTGAGTGTGGGTGAGTGTGGGTGAGTGTGCGTAAGTGTGCGTAAGTGTGCGTGAGTGTGTGTGAGTGTGTGTGAGTGTCTGTGAGTGTGTGTGAGTGTGTGTGAGTGTCTGTGAGTGTCTGTGAGTGTGTGTGAGTGTGTGTGAGTGTGTGTGAGTGTCTGTAAGTGTGTGTGAGTGTGTGTGAGTGTGTGTGAGTGTCTGTGAGTGTCTAAGTGTGTGTAAGTGTGTGTAAGTGTGTGTGAGTGTGTATGAGTGTCTGTGAGTGTCTGTGAGTGTGTGTGAGTGTGTGTGAGTGTGTGTGAGTGTCTGAGTGTGTGTGTAAGTAAGTGTAAGAGCCGGAGCGGGAGGTGGGAGGTTTGACAGGGAGGGGGGGCGTGGCTTGAGCGGAGGGACCCGCTACTCTCCCCCCCCTCCCTCCACGGACTGCAGGAGGGAGCTGCTACTCTCCCCCCCCCCTCCCTACACGGGCTGCAGGAGGGACCCGCTACTCTCCCCCCCTCCCCGGACTGCAGGAGGGAGCTGCTACTCCCCCCCCCCCTCCCCGGACTGCAGGAGGGAGCTGCTACTCTCCCCCCCCCTCCCCGGACTGCAGGAGGGAGCTGCTACTCTCCCCCCACTCCCTCCACTGGCTGCAGGAGGGACCCGCTACTCTCCCCCCCCCCCTCCCTCCCTCCACGGACTCGGGCTGGAGCACTCATACATACACACATACACACACACACACACACACACAGGCACTCCCGCACTCATACACACACACGCGCGCACACACATGCAGGCACTCACGCATTCACACACACACAGACAGGCACTCGCACTCACACACACAGACCGCTAACCCTCCCCCCCCCCGCCGCAGTACAGGGCCCGCCTTAGCCGCAGCGCAGGGCCCCGCCACCCCCCTAACCCCCACAGCACAATGACTTCCCACCCCCTTAACTTTGTGAAACAAAAGTCACAAGACGTTGTACAGGCAAAATACATCTGTTAAAGTGCAGTTGTCTGTTTATTTCTATATAATAATTGTGTGCAGTGTGCAGTGTGTGTGCAGTGTGTGTGCAGTGTGTCAGTGTGTGCAATGTGAGCAATGAGGAGTGTGTGCGCAGTGTACAGTGTGTGTGCAGTGTGTCAGTGTGTGCAGTGTGAGCAATGAGCAGTGTGTGTGCAGTGTGCAGTGTGTGTGCAGTGTGTCAGTGTGTGCAGTGTGAGCAATGAGCAGTGTGTGTGCAGTGTGTGTGCAGTGTCAGTGTGTGGTGTGTGCAGTGTGTGTGCAGTGTGTCAGTGTGTGCAGTGTGAGCAATGAGCAGTGTGTGTGCAGTGTGCAGTGTGTGTGCAGTGTGCAGTGTGTGTGCAGTGTGTCAGTGTGAGCAATGAGCAGTGTGTGTGCAGTGTGCAGTGTGTGTGCAGTGTGGCAGTGTGAGCAATGAGCAGTGTGTGTGCAGTGAGTGTGTGCAGTGTGCAAAAAAAAAAAATGAAAAAAAAAATTTATTTTTTTTTAAAACGGGAGCCACGGGAAAACCGCGTTATAACCGAATCGCGGTATAACGAGGCACGTTATAACGGGGTTTAGCTGTATATATATTATACCCACTTTACAAATGAATGGGTGAAGGGTTGGTATCGGTGCAGGGTGGGTTAACCCCTTAATTACTCTCGCGGTTATTAACCGCTACGGTGATTAAGGGGTTAACTGGCATTTGAAACTATTTGCCATGTATTTTTTTGCCAACAGAGGCCGTTTGATGACCGGACGCCCATCACATTGCCAGGAGGTAAGTAGAACTCTATTTATTTACTTTATTGATGCTGTTTTATGTGTTTAATAATGGGCAAATAATCTATTATCCATATCTGGATAATAGTTATTTTGCACATTACTGTACTGTATGTAATTTGGGGGGGGGGGGGTATTTATTTATTTAAATGTATAGGACAGGTTAATTTTTTTTTTACATACATGGTTGGTTCCTTAGGTCTGCGGTGACCTCTGGAGACCACCTGAGGACTCCCCGGACGCCCACGGGTGCCAGGCTGCGGACCCACGGGGGACACCTGCAGGGAAGAACCGGGGGCCCACAGTTGTGGGGGCCCCGCGAACCCATAGGGACCACCCGAGGGCCCCCAGACCCCTGTGGGAACCACCCGAGAACCGTCAGACACCTGTGGAGCTGACCCGGGGCCCCCCAGACACTCACGGGCCCACCCGTGGAGACCCCATTTGGGGCCCACGGTGACCCGCGGAGACCACCTGGAGGACCACGGCGTGGTCGGGGACCACCCATAGGCCTCCAGAACCTGTGGGCACCACCCTCTGGTGCACTGTGGGGCCTGTGGACACCTGTCGGGACCACCGGGGACTTCCGTGGGCCTGGGGTATTAACCCTGTATGTAAAAGAATAAATCATGTATTTATGGGGGGGCACAGGGGGTGGGTTATGTATTGTTTATTAAATATAGTGATGTTTATTGTGGATAGCGGGGGTGGGGAATTGGGTATTGTCCCCAAGCCAGGGTGGGTAGGCCTCCCGGTGGGTAGTGGGTGAGGGTGGTTAGGCCTCACGGGGTGGGTATTGGGGAGGGCGTTTAGGCCTCCCGGTGAGTGGTGGGTGAGGGTGGGTTAACCCCTTAATTACTATAGCGGTTGATAACCGCTACGGTGATTAAAGTGCTAGGGGAAATTACATTGGCTCTTTTTATTCTTGTGTATGTTTTGCAGCATCGGAGGGGGACATGGACGGTGATGAAGATGAGGATGGCCTTTATTGTGGCAGCTGGGCAAGGGTGAGTGCAATATGTATTTATTTTATTTATACTACTTTATGTTTTTTAAATGGGCAAATGCACTATTATCCATATGTAGATAATAGTAATTTTGCCCATTACTATACTGTATGTGTTAGGGGGCGGGGGCGGGGGTGGGGTGTATTTATTTATAAGTATTTATGTGTTTTTTAATTATTTTTGGGGGGGCACAGAATTGGTACTGCAGGCCCGCGGGGACACCTGCGGGGAACACCCGAGGGCCACCGCCGACCTATAGTATCATTGCTGTGCATATCCAAAATGACATATATATACTGTATGTTAGGGGGTTGAGGGGGTGTGTGTTGTTTATTGCAATGTTTATTGGGGGTAATTTTCCCCAATAAACATGCTATTATGCCTTAACCCCTTCATTGCCTTAGCGGATAGCCGCTAAGGTAATGAAGCAGCATTAATGTATTTTTAATAATATTGTAAATGAACAGGGGGTCCCCTGAGATGAACCGCATTGATTTCTGGCTCAGGGACCCCCTGCTTCCCGAGTTACAGGCCCCGGTTTGGGGCATCGGGTGCCAGTGTCGCCGCCATCTTTATTGTGTCCACGTCGCATCTTGGACGCTATAAAGATGGCGCAACACTGGCACCCGATGCCCCATACCGGGGTCCTGTAACTTGGGAAGTAGGGGGTCTCTGAGCCAGAAATCAATGCGGTTCAGCTCAGGGGACCCCCTGCTCCCGAACACTATTATTAAAAATACATTAATGCTGCTTCCTTACCATAGTGGATAGACGCTACGGTAATTAATTATTCTTTATTGATATGGGTGTTTTACTCATAGTGTAGATGTGCAGGTGGTCTCCAGAGGTGAACCGCATTGGTTTCAGGTCCGGGGACCCCTACTTCCCGATATACAGGCACCGTTAGGGGGTGCTGGTATCCCTCTGCTTTGTTTACATCCCGCGGTCACGTGATCGGGACATTTAAATGGAGAGGGATATCGGCACCTCATAACGGGGCCTGTATCTCGGGAAGTAGGGGTCCCCGGACCTGAAACCAATGCGGTTCATCTCCGGAGACCCCCTGCACATCTACACTATGAATAAAAAATGTTACCGATATTTGCTCAGAGAGAGTGGCGGATCTCTCTCTGCTGCAGGCTGATCTCGGCAGGGGATGCCTTATGGGCATGTTATCGGCAGGCAGACTGTTTCGCCACCGGCTAATCGCCATGTTTGGAAATGTTGCTCTCGCAGGGATTCGCCAGGGATTTGGCCATTCCTGCATACTCCGAGGGCAACACGCCAAAAACATGGCGATTTCAAACCCCTCCCGAAAGCACTTTTTCGCCGCTTAGTGCATGATCCCCATAGGCTGTGTGAAGAGCCTCTGACGCTTTTCGCGCATGCGTGCAGCCTCCGTCATTTTCCGGCTTTTGACACGCAGTGTGAGGCCTATTCTTTCTCCCCCCTTGGCAAGCTACCTCCATGGTATGAGAGTTGGTTCTGACCTGGAGTTCCTTCATTGGTAGTATTAGAAATTTAGCCTCCGTCCCAAATATAATTTTTACAGTCTTGTCAGTGTTTAAAAACAGTTTGTTTCAGGAAATCCAATTTTAAAGTCTCAAAGTCGGATTAATGTCCAAGATCAGAGAGGCTATGGCTGTGTACATATAAGATTGTGTCATTCGCATACATGTGTATTGAGGCTTCCTTTACAAGCTGTAGGAAGATCATTAATGCACACTGAGAAGAGTAGGGGCCCAAAAACAGAGCCTTGCAGGACACCACAGGTGATATCCAAGGGGTTGCAGTTAGTGCCTGAGAGACACATGTTGGGATCTACCTGATAGGTAGCAATGAACTACTGTAAGTATATGAGTTTAACAAAATATTGTTATTACCCAGCATAGCACTGCTTTGTAAATCTGGGATAAACACGATTTAGGGCGAGATTCACTAAGGTTCAGTGCAGATTGACACCCCTGATCGGCGTTCTATTTGATGACAGTTAATACCAAATTGGGTCCTTTGCCCTTCAACAGATCTTAGTGAATCTCCTCTTCCTCCCTAATTTCTCATTTCCATCCTTTTTATATACAAGGAAATAACAAATAACGCCTATTTGCTTGGGTGTATACTACACTATTATAGGTTAATACCACATTAAAAAAAATGGTAACGCTTCTTTGTGAAACTGGACCAAAGGGATTTATTGAACAGTAACAAAATAAAATTAGCTTTACAGAGGCAATCCCCTTTGTCATAACTATGCCCAAGAGGCATTCATTTTGACATGACATCTGGTTATTTGTTAACACCAAAACAATGTAAAATCCGATACTCACCTTTTACAGTAAGACGTGTATTATTTCATTTTTCTTTCGTTTGTTGTACAGGTGTTTGCCATGTTATCCAGAAAAAATAGCTAGAGAAATAAGAAAGAAATATGAAAGCAAAGAGATTTCAGACAACAACTGTTTATTCAGATATAATACTAGCATAACAGTGATAACAAGTGTCATTAATATAGCCTGAGTAATTATGAACTTTGTCTTTGTAGAAGACGTTGGAAGGAGCGGCACCAACAGAAGATACCGAAACATGAGAAAGGGTTAAAAAAAAAAAACAACCATGGGACAGTGGAAGACATATTAGAGCTAAGAGATGCAGTAAACATTTACAAGTCATCTGGTCCAGATGGTGTACACTCAATAGTTCCAAAGTCATTTAAACACAAAAATGCAGAGTTGCTAACTTCAATAGTCTTTCATTGAAATCAGGATGTAAGCCAGGTGACTGGAAGTTGGCCAATGTAACTCCAGTCTGTAAAATAGGCTCCAAATCTGCAGAGAAATGGTAACAAAGACCTCCATCTAGTGAATATCTTCTCTCTCTAACCTGCTCCTTCGACCCCTACCAACCGACCACCCAGATGGATGGCCAACATGTAGACCTTGGAGAATATCTACTGCATGAAGTGATGAAAATGGCTTTTTGGTGCACAATGGAAATCTTATTTAAATGTATTTATATTTAGTGTATTTAAATGGTGTGAAATGGGTGCCAAGATGTTAATGGTATGTACTAAAAAAAAAAAAGAATGTTTTTGTGCGCTCACAACAAAAGGAGAAAATTAGTCAAAACTGTCCGCCCAGTTCAACTTGGCATAAACCTTAAGAAGTGTTAGGGAAGAATTAGGCTGTCAACCAATATTGTTTTTGATGCAGCATGGATGTTTCATTATATAGGCTGATAACATTTCTTATTTTCAAAGTGTAGTTATATATTTGATATTTACTAACATAGTTATAAATTAAAAAATACACATAATTCTGTTTTCATTTCAAGTATATCAATCCGGTATACAACATGACACACTGCATTCAAATGCATTTCAATCAATGAACTATGCATCATATGTGTGTCGCCTTTGTTCCTTTTTTGATCTTCCGTCTGGCCCCCACCGCATAATTTTCCAAACCAGCAGATATTAAAACTCTTTTATGGCTGACCAAATCTGGCAGATCACCAAACACCTCTCTCACCCAATGATTAGACATTCACTGATACTTTGAGACTGTCTGAAATTTAAATTCAAACTCACAGAAGTCAGCTCCCCATGATTCCGCTTTTTGGTAACCCAGACTTTGATCCAGGCAGACCGTTGGTTGCATTCCAAATTTGGAGGGCTGCTGGTATTACCAGAGTGGTAGAACTGCTCACCGACACTGCGATAATTCCACTCCCAGAGCTACAAAAAAAAGCCACTCTTCTGAAGTATTCAGATATCTACAGGTTAAACATTTTGTCACCCAGTTCTTTGAGGCTGGTGATCCTCCCTCACGCACCTATTTTGAATCTCTATTTAAAAATAGATTTTAGGAGAGGGGCATGATTTCGGCCTTGTACTATTCCCTAATTAGCTATGGGACAGATAATAAATATTTCCACGTGCTAAAGTGGGAGGAAGAGCTAGGTGAGGTCCTGGGTGACGAAGACTGGACTGATATCTGGGAGGCTGCAGAAAAAAGTTCGATCTGCACTGTGGTCAAAGAGAACTCCTATAAATTATTACTCCACTGGTATATGACTCCAGTTAGGCTCCATGCAATATTCAACTCCCACTCGCCGGCCTGTTTTACAGGTTGTGGACAAAATGGCTCAATGTCACATATCTGGTGGAACTGCCCAAAACTCGGCCCACTATGGAGACGGGTCTATCTACTCATTAATAGACGCCTTAATGTGGATCTGAGACCTGACGCCTGGTCCGCCCTACTGGGCAGACCAGTTCCAGATATCCCAAGAGCCTCAGCCAAGCTGATCGCTCATATTATGTTAGCCACGAGATGCTGTATTGCAGCGTCCTGGAAAAAACAGGAAGCCCCCTCTTTGGCCATGGTAAATGCAGAATATGGCATATCTCTACGATGGAAAAACTCATGTCCTTCCTGAGAGAGAGCTGCCTCAAGTTCTCCCAGACCTGGGACCCATGGTGTGCCATAGAAGGGGGCCAGAAGGAAAACAGAGAATTGGAATGGGTATAGATAGGATACGGCAAGACTCCTGGGCCGAGCTGTTCTAGCACAGATCCACTACCCAAGTGAGGTAGAGTAATAAATATCAAGTATAAATATTCTTCAGGAACAATAGACCTGCCCTGTCGCATACAAGAAAAATAACTTTAGGCATTTGCAAAGGATGTTACCACCCCCCTCCCTCCCCCTCCTCTTTTCTCCTTGTTTTGTTGTGGCCATTATTATTTTGCTGTTGAAGAGATGTGGGATGTCGAGGAGGACCCCAACAATTTGACTATTCATTATATATCTATCTGTGGGTCCGGACTGTGGGTGTCCCGGTTTTTGTTGTATGACATCCTTAATGCTCCTAGTTTATCTTCTGTATCCAATAAAAAATACGTTGAAAAAAAATCCACCAAAGAGACAGGTATCCTTAATAGAACAGCAACTTAGTTTGTAACTGGCTCCTGAGTCATCTTCTAAACCAGGGGTGCTCAACTCCAGTCTTCAAGCCACCGCCACCCCCCCCCCCCCCCCAAACAGGTTAAGTTTTCAGGATATCCCAGATTCACCACAGGTGGCTCAATCAGTCCCTACTTCAGCACGGGTGGCTCAATCAGTCCTTGCTTCAGTACAGGTGGCTCAACCAGTCCCTGCTTCAGCACAGGTGGCTCAATAAGTCCCTGTTTCAGCACAGGTGGCTCATTTAGAGGGCTCAATCTTTGATTGAGCCACCTGTGCTGAGGCTGGGATATCGTGAAAACTTGATCTGTTGGGGGGGGGGGGGCTTGCGCACTGGAATTGAGCCCCCCTAAACCAATGATTGGATGATAAAAATGTATAAGTAACCAAACCTACAGTATTTGTAAACTTGCCACATAACAATTGAGTCTAACTAAAGCAACCCAGCTGTGTGACTTTGTGATCTATTGTACACGGAGCTTCACCTATGTTCTGCATAAAACTTAGCAGAATTATGTGTTTGAATGCTTTCCATCCTAAACTCTGAAATTTCCAGGAAATTCTTAGAAACCGTTGAAACGGATACCGTGGCATATAATAGGGTTCACCACTTTGTGCCACTGAAAGAAATAGAATTTATGTTGCCATTAGATTTAAGTAAATGTATAAAGCTTTTATCTCTCCCACAGATTCAAGTAATAACCTACTGTATTCCTAGAAACACCAGGTAGCTGATTAACTAAATATCAGGAATAGAGGGGAGAAAAACTTTTCAAAAACGCATTCACAGAACTTTTAAGGACAACAAAATTCTCAGAAATCACACATTTCCACCAGCAATTCACTGTTTCGCAACTCAGGCACAATACGCAAGTGCATTATTTTGCACTTTTGTCATTAAATTGTAGTTGCCACACTCTTAACCATTCCTATAATCTACAAAAATTATTAATCATTTTGTTTACAGCACAATGTAGTGTAAACCCTGTGTCATCTGCAAAAATGCATACGTTCCCTTCCTGACCATTTGTAATATCACTAACAAAGATACTAAATAGCAGAGGTCCTCATACGGTTCCCTTACTTACATTTTATTGAAAAAAAATCATTTTCACAGACAAGAAAAAAATACATACAGTTTGGGGGTAGAAATAATATTAGGGGGTACACATTTGGGGGCGGGGGTTGGGTGAGAGGGATATTCATGTCATTACAGGATTTACTTTTTGAATTTCACAAAAAATATCTTATCTTTTGTATATCTCGGCGTGTTAGTTAGTCAGAATGATACATTTCTTAAACCTTATACTATGGAGAATGCATATTTGGTGATCAGAGCACAATTGGGGTAGGGTTTACCCCTGAATATCGGATTGTACTATCCAAGGTTGCCATATTTTTGGGGAATTTTGCGTATGAATCATTTAACATACTTGTTAATTTTTCCATTTGGACCAGATTTTATTTCTAATTTGGGGAATTTGTGGATACTTCTTGTTGTTGCCACATTGCTGCTATTTCACATCTAGTTGGGGTTGCAAAGTGAGCCATTAGTTTACCTTCTGTTCTGGATATTCCCTGAACTGGTCTGTTCAGGAGGAACAGCCAATGGTCTAGTGGTAAATTTAGACTTAAAATCCTCTGCAGTCAATGTCTTACTTTTCTCCAAAGAGATGCTACTTGAGGACAAGTCCACCAGATATGTACTAGGTTGGCTTGGGCTCCACAGCCTTTTGGGCAAAGTGGGGAGAATCCCGGGATAAATGTAGATAGTTTCAGTGGTGTGAGATCTCATTAGTACCTTATATGTATTCTCCTTTAGGGCAGTACATATTGAGCTTTTGGAAGCTGACATAAATATCTTCTTCCACATTTCCTCGTCTAATACTTCTCCTAAATCAGATTCCCATTGTGACATGTATTTTTGTTTGTGTGTTGAATCGGCGACCGTACCGTATATGTAAATTCTTTATATAATTGTGTGATGAAACCCGCAGTGTCCACTTCTGCTAAACATAGGTTTTCAACATTTTGTCAGAGGATGGGACGGGTGATGTTATAAAATGCCCTTAATTGGAGGTACTGAAAAAATCCAGAATTAGATATAGCTTTTTCTGTCTTGATTTGTTCCAATGTTTTGATGCTCCTATCTCAGCCTAGATCTTTGAAATGTAGGAATCCTGCTTGTTTCCATGCTGTGATGTCTTCGTTTTTTAGACCTGGGACAAAGTCGGGATTATTTAGGAGAGGGGTCATGAGAGACCATTTAGATGTTAGGCTAAATTTAAGTTTTGTGGTTTCCCGTATATTCAGAGAATTAAACATAGAGGGTAGGGGTTCCTTAATATTATTTACACCTATTTGTGGAAGCCAGATTTTAATTCCAGTTTGTAAATCACTGAATTCTCTATTGACATCCACCTTTTTAGTTTTGGGTCTATATATATATATATATATATATATATATATATATATATATATATATATATATATATATATATATATAATACCATTAGATTAGGTGGCTTGGTTGAGCTGCCCTGTAGTAGGATAACAGACATGACACCGCTAAGCCCCCTGCAGTAATTGGCCTCGTAAGGGTACGTCTGTTGATTCTTGGCTTTTTATAATTCCAGATACATTTTGTAAACATTAATTGAAGGGAGAGTATAGCTTTATTAATGATTGGGATTGGAAGAGATTGGAAAAGATAAAGAATACGTGGGAGCAGGTTCATTTTAATACAATGTATCTTATCTGTCCAGGATACATTGTATCCCAACCAAGCCTTAATATCCTCTCTAAAAGTTTTAAATAGTTTAGGGTAATTTTCTTGATAGAGAGATTTATAATTGTTTGTAATATTTACTCCTAAGTATTTAATAGATTTACTCTGCCATTTAAAATCAAAATTAATAGCTAGTAATTTCACTACATCTTTTGGGATGTTAATATTTAAAGCTTCAGACACAGTTATTTATTTTAAAACCTGAGATCTTGTTAAAAATTGCAAGCATACTAAACCGTTTCGGAAGGAATGTTAGTGGCTTAGTTGCGGTTAGGATTACATCGTCTGCGTATAAAGCTAGTTTATGGGCTTGTTTGCTTAGTTGGATACCAAAAATATCTGGACTTTTTCTTATATTAGTCACCAGAGGTTCCATGCATAAGGCGACTAGCCGGGGGGAGTGCGGGCAGCCCTGTCTTGTACCACTCTTGATTTTAAACCGATCTGAAGAATACCCCTGACAGATCACTTTGGCCTCAAGGCTAGAGTAGAGTGCAGAGATAGCTCTCATAATCCTTCCTCTGAAGCCGATGGCATCTAGAGTGGTGTACATATAGG
This sequence comes from Ascaphus truei, assembly GCF_040206685.1. NCBI lineage: Eukaryota > Metazoa > Chordata > Amphibia > Anura > Ascaphidae > Ascaphus > Ascaphus truei. The sequence continues at coordinate 12,769,740 of NC_134487.1, forward strand.
ACCAATCTACTCAGTTAAATGCCTTCTCCGCGTCCAACCCCAGAACCATAAGGGGAATTTTTCTCTTATTAGCCAGATCTATCTGATCTATAATATGTCTGGTGTTATTGGCCCTTTGCCTACCCTTTACAAAGCACATCTGATCTGGATGGACCATATTGGGGAGGATCAAACTAATTCTGTTTGCTATAATGTTTTAATAGATTTTTAAGTCTGAATTTATTAAAGAAATCGTTCTGTAACTTGTACAACTTGTAGGGTATTTTACTTGTTTGTATATTAAAGTAATTGATGCATGAAGTATACTCTCTGGGAAAGAGACGCCTGAGATCTTGGAATTCTAGTGTTTCCCCATCACTGCCTGACAGGTGAAGTGGGAAGAGACGGAGGAACCTTTACCTGTACAAGGATGCATCGAACTATATGCAACACAAATGCATTTTCTAGGGGAGTTACATTTATTCCTTCAATGATGCTTTTGCCAACTATCTCTTAGACAGTATTGTGATTAAAAAAAAGATCATGATCTATTAAAGGGATCTCAAACTCAGTCCTCAAGGGTCTCCAACAGGCCAGTTTTATGGATAAAAATCAAGGATTCCGCGCTTGTGCTGTCTTAAATGTCGTGTAAAGTAGAAAGATCACCTTGAGGCCGGGCGCATGGAGTCATTCCCCAGAATCTCCTAAATTAAATGAAAACGATAGAAATAGGAGTCCTGCACATCATAAATTGTTACTATATGTCACTAATAGGATAATAGGTTATTGGGTGGTTTAGTTTATTAGAGTTGCACTGGCTAGTTCACTTTGTATACATCTGTTGCTAAGTGTACATTGCACTTCTTGGTTGGAATGTTACATAATTATTGTCTGCTTGCGCTGTTGAATACATTGTAATGACACCTGAGGCCACATTAGTCTCTCTGTGTCAGCGTTTGTTTTCTATACCGCCCTTTTCATTGGCTGAAGGGGATATTTAATGTGCGTGGACAGCCTCCAACATGTTCCCCTGATGCAGCACGCAGTTGCAAAACGCATTGAGGTCCCATGAGCCTGTTCCAGCGTGCACACCCATTGGCTGGGACAGAGACCGGCAAGCTCAAGTGGAGAATACCTCTCTCGAGTGACGGTGCAGTCTGGACATCAACAACGGCACCTGCCTCGGCCCCCGCTTTGGCCCCCCGCTACCTCAGCTTACAGTTAGCATCACCCCCTCCCCCCACTGTAGTTTCTCTTTCCTTTTGTAGTCATTGCATCACTTTGCAAATTGACCGATTATATTTGCATTACTTTATGCACATTATATATAGTTCTTTTTATTATTGTGTCACACGTGTGTTTAATTAATTATTTGTGTATAGTTTGAAGTTGTCACCATTTGTGACCCTTTTTTAGACTTTGCCTTGTCATATGTTGGTTATTTCACCTATCTGTTAGGTCTATGGGAGCTGTATTAAATGTTTTTTATTTATACTGACCCCCGGTTCGCTGTGTGCTTCTTTCTATCGCTTTTATGGATAACCCTTCAGCACGGGTGGCTTAATCAGTGACTCAGTCTAAGGCTTTGTCCCCGCAGGCGCTGAGCGCGCTCGTGCTTGGAGAGCTCTCCAACCACGAGCGCCGGGTGGCCTTCAAATTTTTGCAAGCGCTCGCGGGGGTGGGGGGGGCGGTGAGCGGGGGGGACGCTGCAGGGGAAGCTGAGCGAGCTGGTAACTATGAAAAATGTATTTACTTAAGTGCCGAGCGCCCATCGCTTGAGCAGGGACTTGCATATATATATATATATATATATACAATAATACAACTTTTTGATATTACCAAGTGTGCTGCCTCTTCCTTACTTTGTGTTCCTTGGATTCCCTGGATCTCATGGTCTGCCTGGTAAGGAGCCTTGTAATATATATGCAGCCCATGTCCAAGTTGCCCATTATAAGTGGCTTGACTACTGAACAACTGAAGTTTAAAAGGAAGGTCAAAAGAAGTGAGGAAGAAGTGGACACCCCACCTCGCCCTGATTCCTGCATTTAAACTACGCTGGAAAGGAGGATATGATCAATACCAGACTGCATCATTACTGCTGTGATGCTGCCTTTACCATTTATATTTGCTGTGACTTCACTTCTTCTCAAATTATGCACTTCTTTCTACCAGCCGCAGTATGTCTCTAACTCTATTCATATATCTCCATCTCTCCTTCCTTCACCACTTCTCAGTTCACATGAACTCCTTTCTTACCTGTGCCCTCTGACACCACACAGCTATATCCCCTGCACAAAAAAACACCCCTACAAATGATCCTCACACATCCTTTTTCTAACCATGCTTCTCCTCCTTGCTTCTGGGGATATCTCTCCCAATCCTGGTCCCTGTCTTATTCCAACTTGCTCTCGTCCTCGCCTCCCACATGCAACTTCTACTCCTTCTGGTGTCAACCCCTCCAACCTCATACCCATCCCCTGCCACCCTCCCTCCTCTCTCCCTTTCTCCTGTGCTCTTTGGAATGCTCGCTCCCTTTCTAACAAGTTCCTCTCTGTACATGACTTCTTTCTCCCTCACTCTCTGCTCCTATTTGCTATAACTGAGACCTGGCTCACTCAGTCTGACTCTGCTCTGGAAGCTGCCCTCTCCGATGGTGGCCTTTCCTTCTCCCACACTCCGCGCACTGATGGCAGGGGTGGAGGCGTGGGTTTCCTGCTCTCCTCTCTCTGTCGTTACCGAACCCTTCCTATTCCTCCCTCTCTTGCTTTTCCCTCCTTTGAGGCTCACACTGTCCAGATTTTCTCTCCTCTCCCTGTTCATGTGGCTGTCATCTATCGCCCACCTACCTCTACTCATCCCCCTTCTGCCTTTCTCTCTCACTTTGAATCCTGGCTCTCTTTCTTCCTCTCCTCAGACTCCCCTGTTCTTCTCCTTGGGACTTCAATTGCCACATTGATGACCCCTCTCTCCCTTGGGCTTCCCGCTTTCTTTCTCTAACCTCTTCTTTTGGCCTTCAACAGTGGTCTGCAGCCAGCACCCACAAGGATGGCCACTACTTAGACCTGGTTTTCACTAAGAACTTCTCTCTCTCCGATTTCTCCATTTCCCCTTTTCCTCTCTCTCTGACCATCATCTCATCTCATTCTCTCTATCTCGCTTCTCCCTTCTCCACCTCCATCTACACCACGGTTCTGCAGAAACCTGCGCTCTATTCACTTACCTGACTTTGAGTCCACTTTACGCTCCTCCCTCTCCTCTCTCAGCTCTGCTACAGACCCCAACAACCTGGTCAGCCTGGTCGGCGACCATCATTCGTCCTTCCCCCGGGGGAATTTGGGTCAGTCCCCATTCTTGACTGTAAAGGACGCCATACTCTTCTTCAGCCGCAATTCTACCGCAGACCTCTTGGAGGGCGGGACAGGCCGCTAAGGCCAGCAGTGGGGCTTCTCCCGCTTCTTGCAAAAACTGGCGAAACACCGCGCGCACAATGTCAGCGTTGGTCCCCAAGATGATTGGGGCGCTGGGGTGGTCCTGAGGTTCGGGGCACACTAAGGCCTCCACTTCCATGGGGTGATGTTTACCAGTATTCAGCTGGAGAATATCTAACTGCACCTTTACTACTCCGTCTATGGGGTAATCTTCATGACTCAATCCCCGTAGTCGCAGGGCATCCGCAGATAACAACGGCAGTCGGTGGAGATGTTGGTCGTAGAAGGGGCGGTATACGATGGTTACTTGAGAACCCGTATCCAACAATGCGGCGGCGTAGATGCCTTCGATAACTACGCGAACAATGGAAGCGGGGCCAATTCGGGAGCTCTGAGAGGGCGGCAACACCTTTTCATCCCCCAGGGGTTGGCACGGCATCGATTGCGCCGGTCGGGACGACGTCCTCCGCGAGGTGGGGCAGTGGGCCCGTAAATGTCCCATCTTTCCACATGCGTAACACTGCATTTGGCTGAGGTAAGCTTCGTCTCTCCTGGTTGGGGGACTTCGCCCAGTCGGGGGACGAGGTCTGGGTGTCACTGGGGTAGGGACATCCTCGGAATCGGGATCCCCAGGTTCGGGCACGTCGGGCTTTGGGTCCACTTTCTTGGCTTCTTTACCCCCGGGCGGTGGCTTCTTCCCAGTGGCTAAGTCACGCCCTAACAACACCATCTCGTGCGCTTGGACCCGATCCATTAAGTCGTGAAACGACAGGGCTTGTCCGGGCGTTATGCAGCTACTGACCCGCACCGACACGGGGTGTAGGGGTAGGAGGCCCCTCAGCAACTGAGTGGTACGTAGTCCGTTGGCTTCTTTCCTTGGCAACACGCCTTTCCTCACCATATTCCAAAGATCCAGGTGTAGTCGCCTGAGAAAATCGGATACCATTTCCCCTTCCTTCTGGGCTAACGCATGAAATTTTGACATCAAAGTGTAAATATCCACCGGAGCTCCATACGCCTTGGTTAGGCAGTAGATGAGATCCGCTGCATCAGCTTCCGGGTTGTCATCACGGTAGTAGTGCACCATGTGTGACGCGGGGGGTCGTAGGCACTCGACGATGCGCTGTCTGCGGACCGCGTCCGTGCAGGTCCATTCAGGCAGTACCTGTTCGGTATGATCCAACCAGTCCTCTATCCCTACTTCCCCTTGGGGCGTGGGTTTCTCACCGGAGAAGGCCTTTAACTTCCTGTACTGGAGCGACTGGGTGGTATTGTGGATAGCGGCGGCTAGTGCGGGAAAAGAGGTGTCTCCCGGTAAGCTATCCCCAACGGCAGGGTGAGCGTCCAATCTTGATAGGCTAAGTCGGTTGAGGCCAGCCCGCAGGCCGGACGGGGTAGATGAGGAGCCTAGGCTCAGGGCTGCGGGCCAGCGAGGGTGCAGGCCACGGTCAGGGGAGTGGTCTGGGCCTCCCGTCGCGGCGCCAACGGTGGGGGTATACTCTCTCCGGGGGGTGGAAGTGGCCAGGGGCACAGGGGTGTCCGCCTGGACTATGGGACAGCGCACCCCCGGGGCCTCGGGCAGCAGCAGTATACGGGGCAAAGCCTCGGGGCATATATCTTGTTCAGTGGCATACAAGATCCGGCGCCAGGTCTGGTCGCGGTCATAAAAATGGTCTTGTACTTGGGCATTGTCCAGGAGAGGGAGCTTTCGGACCTGCTCGGTCACAGTGCCTAACGAGATCATGGCGGGGACATGGCCCAGCGCGAAAACACGGTTCAAGGGAATCCCGCGCCGTTGGGCCCACTTGCGCACCTCGAGCGCCGAGGGCACCGACATGATGTGGGTTGGTTGCACAATAGAGACAAAAAAATGTGGGGGCACCCCAGGTCTAAGATCTCAGCAGCGCCTCCAAATGTAGCCCTTTTTGTGAACGCCTGCAATAAGGAACTACTGTGGTGCATGTACCTGTGTCCTCAGGAGCTCTGAGCCTCCGCTATTTGGGAGCCTGGGGTCATACCTTTATTAATCGCGGTGCAGCGCCTCCACTTGCCCAGGATCCCCATGATAGAGATTATACCCTGAGTAAGAACATCACAACAGCATTATGCAACAGCAACCTTTTATATATCATGCATAAAGAACAAATGATCTGCAGAATAAACATATAACATTACACACACACACCGTGGCTCGGCCACACCTTATTAGGAATAATGTCCTGTACACAGGTGGCTCTGCCACTCTCCCTAGGAGTATGTCTTATAACCAGTATAGGTATGGTACCATAGGATTTGCACAGTTGGCCCAATTAGTTAGTGGGAGGCGGGATCAGCGCCTGGTGACCGGTGTAGGTGCACTTATAAACAATGATACCTTCCGGTCACTGCGATGACCATCACACTCCACGCAGGGTCCTAGCGTTGCTCCAGCCTTTCGCCGTCACTCCTTGCTGCAGCGCCGTCTGTATCCAATCCAAGATGGCGGCCGCAGCTCCGCAGCCAAATCACACTAATGGGAAATGTCCCTACCAACTAAGGCCGTCCTTACAAAACAGCACCCTATGATGACAGGGGAATACTCCTCGGGCCGGGGGGATACCTTTCACCTAAGCGGATGGGTCACTGACCCTCCGCTCGCGCACACGAGGTTCCGCCAACCTCCTCCTTCACCTCCCTCTCTGCTCTGACCCACCGCCCACACGCATCCGGTTCCTCTATACAGAGTCTCGCACCCGATTGGTTCTCAGCCTCAGCTGACTCTCTCGCAGTTCGGAGTTCAGAGTTCAAACCCCCAAAGTCTCCACAGATTGGTTACCCTTCGCGCGCTTCTCTCGCGCATGCGCAGCCCAACTTGTACACAGTGACCTTGCTGACAGAATGACTAATATGGCGCTGCCTTTGTGATTGACAGCGCGGAACCTTTAGATATATATATGCACATCCTTACATATATATATATATATATATAAAGATCAAACAGTCAGCACTCTGATGTAAAGCAAAAGGCAGTTGCTAGTCCCATAGGGATCCACATAACATACAAACCAGCCCAAAGACCAGTAAGGAGACAGCAACCAACGAGGTATAATCCAAAGAAGTCTGTATTGAAATGAACAGGTACACGAAAGCCAACGTTTCGGTCTCTCAGGGAGACCTTCCTCAGGGCCGTGCAAACACCACACTAACAGTGACCCTACTTATATACCCACACCCCTAGTGCAACCAATTAAACATAACCAATCACCAGCAACCTGTCATGATTTACCTGTTATGCAGCTGAGCACCGTTGAGAAACAACCAATGCCTGGACCAGAAGGAGTCATGCGGATCCACAAGCAGGAAAAAGCAATGTGGTAATCAAAGGCAGCCAACTCAGGCATCTGAGTCTGTAGATTCACGAGCAGGGAAACCCCTCCCGTGATCCAGGCTGCCTGCTCTGATGTCTATAGCCTGCGACCGGTGCCGGGAGCTACAGCGCGTCACCTGACTAGCCTGCGCGTCATAGGGCAAAGTGTGAGCCGGGGAGCCAATGGGAAACATCCATGCGCACTGGAAAGGTACGCAGTACCCTGATGGAGGAACCCTGGCAACCAAGGACGCCAGCACACAGTCCGCGCAGGCGCAGTAGTAAACACTGATAGAAAGGGCAGCGCTGCACCCACAGCACTAATGCAAGGCAGACACACGAGCCAAAAAAGGGCTGTGGCTGAAAATAAAGCCACAAGAGGCAGTGGTCAAGGTCCCAGGAGTACCAGCTGCACCCCACAATATAAAACATGACAATAAAAAGACAATCAAAACAAGGGAGTGACAGTGTGCAAGGGAAGTGAAGCTATGGAGGAACAATGTCCACACGTCAAAAATATGCATGCAAACATAAAAATAAACATTCAAATATGGTCAAAAGATCAAAACAAGCAAAAATCAATGCGCAGGTAGCCATAACCAATTTACAAAAAACAGCCCAGTTTGAGCTCTTCGTTCAGTCCCCCTGGTGCCATAGTCCGCAGTTCAAAAATGAGTCTGGCCTCCTGTTGTAGCAAGATCTTGCCTCTGTCACCACCACGCGTAGGGATAGGGACCTGCAGGATAGGCATGCATCTAAGCGTTGCTAAGGAGTGTCTATGTTCTTTAAAATGTCTCGCGACAGGGAGACATTTAAGGTCCATGTCATCGCCACCGCTCACTAGGGCTTTCCTGATGGTAGTACGGTGCATGGCCATCCGCTCCTTCAGCATCCTCACAGTTTTTCCAATATATAGAAGTCCACAAGGGCATCTGATGTAGTATACCACAAATTTGGATTCACAATTAAGTGCCTGTTGGAGTTTGATGGGAATGCCACTGTGGGGATGATTGTAGCTGGGGCCCAATTGCATGAACTGGCAGTTAGTACAGCCATGACATCGATATGAGCCTGGTTTCTTGACCAACCAGGTCTTGGAGGTGGCATATTTCTCTGTTGGATCCGATCCTGTCACCATGTCACCAATACTAGGGCCGCGACGGAAGCAGAACAGCGGTGGTTCCTTGGCACATGCGCCTATCCTCTCATCATTTTGTAAGATCCGCCAATTCCCCCGGATGCATCGCTTGATGTCATTGGAGGCGGTGCTGAAAGTGCTGACTATGTTGAGTCTGTTAGTCTCCGTTTGTTTAGGAGCTGATGTCAGTAATAAGCTCCTGTCAACCTGTTCCACCTTTTGTAAGGCGTATTGGATGTCTTTTTCACAATAGCCCCTCTCTCGAAAGCGGGCAGCCATCTGACCCAAAGCCATTACGGACTCTGCTGGATCTGTTGTGATCCTCTTCACTCTTAAAAGCTGTGAGTAGGGGAGACCCCTTTTGAGTGGCAAGGGATGGTGACTGGATGCACACAGCAATGAGTTCTTGTCAGTGCTCTTCCGGTACAGTCTTGTAGCCAACGAGCCGCCAGACTTGTATACAATCGTGTCTAAGAAAGCAATTTCTTTAGAGCTGTGACTGAGAGTGAAGCGTATGGTGGAAGGAATGTTATTCAAAGAAGCCACAAACGCCAGCAGATCTTTTTCGCTGCCACCCCACAAAATGAACACATCATCAATGTAGCGTAGATATTTGACAATATGGTGTCCATAAGTCACATCATGGAGTATATGGGTCTGCTCGTACTGGTCCATGAACAGATTCGCATAGGATGGCGCCATATTGGACCCCATGGCCGTCCCTGTCAGCTGTAGGTAATGGTGCTTCTCGAACCTGAAGAAATTTTTATGCAGAATAACCTCAATCAGTAGCATGAGAAATTCCACAGGGGGACCCTGTTGTACACCAGATGTTTCAAATTTGGCGCGAACTGCTTCCAGGCCCTCCGTATGGGGGATGTTGGTATAAAGACTAGACACATCTAGTGTGGCAAAAATATAGTCAGATGTATCTATGGATATGTCACCGAGCTGTTTGATGAAGTCTGTGGTGTCCTTGATGTATGAACCCATGCTGGCTACCAGTGGCTGTAGGTAGAAATCCACAAATTGTGAGAGCGGGTGGCATAACGATCCACGGGCTGATATGATGGGTCTGCCTGGAGGTGCTGTACAGGACTTGTGGATTTTGGGCAGAGTGTATAGCACTGGCATTACCGGGTGATCTTGTGTCAAAAATTTACTGGTCTCCTCTGTGATCCAAGTGTTATTGAGACCAAGTTGGATGATTCCATCTATTTCTCTTTTGTATGCTGTTGTTGGGTCCCCAGGCAAGCGTCTGTAGTGATGTACTACCAGGAGCTGTTGTTCAATTTCTTCTCTGTAATACTGATAGTTGAGGATCACTATCCCCCCACCTTTATCCGCAGCCCTCACAATGATGTTTTTATTGTCTCGTAATGTTTTGAGGGCAGCTCGTTCATCACTGGACAGGTTATTGAAACTTGTCTTGTGATTCTTAAGGATATTACGAGAGTCCTTGGTCACCAGATTCATGAACGTAGCAATGTTCGGATTGGTGGAGTGAGGATCAAATGTGCTTCTAGGCTTAAATGGAGTAACCTCGGTGCCCCCGGGTGGATCTTTCAGTACACTCCTGGAAAAAAAGTCTTTCAACTTCAGATGTCTGTGTAATTTGTACATATCGACCTCCCATTTGAAGGCATCTTGGGTGTGGGTAGGCACAAAGGAAAGGCCTTTTTGTAAAATACTGGTCTCAGCACTTGATAGTGTGTAGTCCGATAGATTGTAGATCACCGTCTCACCGGCTGTGTCTTGGATCCCCTTGCCGTTTTTCCTGCGCGAGCGGGATAACGCCGATCTCCGGCCACCTCTCCTGTTATATCTCCTGGTGTGGAGCCGTGTGGGGGTATTCTGGCCCGACCCCCATCTCCTGATCCTAAAAAAGGTTCCATAGGGGCGCTGTCTGGGGCATCAGATTGGTCGGTATCGCTGGTGGTGTATCCCATTCGGCCAGCACCACTGCGCTTGGACCATGACTGGTAACGGCGTTGTGGTCCACTTCTTGCGCCTTTGGTCTCTCCAAGGCCCAGTAGCCACCGGTAGACGTTCCTCTCCTTGTAGTCTGTTGTCACCTGTCGAAGCTTCTCCTTTTTAAATTTGATAAGGTTGTCCCGATATGTATCCACCATAGTTTTAATTTTGTCAGTCCAGTCCGTGCCTGTGTCCGCCGCTAGGATACCCGCATGCTTGATGTCTATCAGCTCTATATCCTTCTTGATTTTCGCAATCTCTTTACTTGATTGGTCAATGACCAGAATCATCAGGTCGAACGAGCATTTATTTAAAATGGCTATCCAGCGCTTACAGAACTCCACATCATTCCTACCTATAGTGGGTTGGTTTTTCACCCTGAAGCCTCTGGGCAGCATCCTCTCCTTGTGATAGTGGGATAGGGTGACCCCATGTAAGAAAAAATCCACTTCACGCTTCTTTAATTTAATGAGATCATTGAAGATGTCCGCTGCCTTATCTGGCCCCACCACGGATTCAAATGACTCCGCGAAGCGGATCTGTGCCACCTCTGCATCGCTGAAGCCAGCCACATCCGATAAGGAAGAGAAAATTCCTGTGATATCAGCAAATTCCTCCATAGCATATAAATAAAATGTCACATATAGAAAATAAAAATAGAAAAATGGCAGTTTCCGTCAGTAAATACCCTTCCTCGCTGCGCCACAGTAGAGGAGGACAATATACAGGTACGTAGGTGCACGACTCATAAAATTAAGTAACAAAGATCAAACAGTCAGCACTCTGATGTAAAGCAAAAGGCAGTTGCTAGTCCCATAGGGATCCACATAACATACAAACCAGCCCAAAGACCAGTAAGGAGACAGCAACCAACGAGGTATAATCCAAAGAAGTCTGTATTGAAATGAACAGGTACACGAAAGCCAACGTTTCGGTCTCTCAGGGAGACCTTCCTCAGGGCCGTGCAAACACCACACTAACAGTGACCCTACTTATATACCCACACCCCTAGTGCAACCAATTAAACATAACCAATCACCAGCAACCTGTCATGATTTACCTGTTATGCAGCTGAGCACCGTTGAGAAACAACCAATGCCTGGACCAGAAGGAGTCATGCGGATCCACAAGCAGGAAAAAGCAATGTGGTAATCAAAGGCAGCCAACTCAGGCATCTGAGTCTGTAGATTCACGAGCAGGGAAACCCCTCCCGTGATCCAGGCTGCCTGCTCTGATGTCTATAGCCTGCGACCGGTGCCGGGAGCTACAGCGCGTCACCTGACTAGCCTGCGCGTCATAGGGCAAAGTGTGAGCCGGGGAGCCAATGGGAAACATCCATGCGCACTGGAAAGGTACGCAGTACCCTGATGGAGGAACCCTGGCAACCAAGGACGCCAGCACACAGTCCGCGCAGGCGCAGTAGTAAACACTGATAGAAAGGGCAGCGCTGCACCCACAGCACTAATGCAAGGCAGACACACGAGCCAAAAAAATTTTTTGTTTTATATTGTGGGGTGCAGCTGGTACTCCTGGGACCTTGACCACTGCCTCTTGTGGCTTTATTTTCAGCCACAGCCCTTTTTTGGCTCGTGTGTCTGCCTTGCATTAGTGCTGTGGGTGCAGCGCTGCCCTTTCTATCAGTGTTTACTACTGCGCCTGCGCGGATTGTGTGCTGGCGTCCTTGGTTGCCAGGGTTCCTCCATCAGGGTACTGCGTACCTTTCCAGTGCGCATGGATGTTTCCCATTGGCTCCCCGGCTCACACTTTGCCCTATGACGCGCAGGCTAGTCAGGTGACGCGCTGTAGCTCCCGGCACCGGTCGCAGGCTATAGACATCAGAGCAGGCAGCCTGGATCACGGGAGGGGTTTCCCTGCTCGTGAATCTACAGACTCAGATGCCTGAGTTGGCTGCCTTTGATTACCACATTGCTTTATCCTGCTTGTGGATCCGCATGACTCCTTCTGGTCCAGGCATTGGTTGTTTCTCAACGGTGCTCAGCTGCATAACAGGTAAATCATGACAGGTTGCTGGTGATTGGTTATGTTTAATTGGTTGCACTAGGGGTGTGGGTATATAAGTAGGGTCACTGTTAGTGTGGTGTTTGCACGGCCCTGAGGAAGGTCTCCCTGAGAGACCGAAACGTTGGCTTTCGTGTACCTGTTCATTTCAATACAGACTTCTTTGGATTATACCTCGTTGGTTGCTGTCTCCTTACTGGTCTTTGGGCTGGTTTGTATGTTATATATATATATATATATATATAAAATACAAGGCTCCTTACCAGGCAGACCATGAGATATATATATATATGCAAGTCACCTCGCCAAGCGCCGCCCGCTCAGCGAGCTCGGCGCTAGCGGGGACGCAGCCTAAGACTGAGCCACTGATTCAGCCACCTGTGCTGAAGCAGGGATATCCATAAATGTTAGCCGGTTGGTGGCCCTTGAGAACGGAGTTTGAGACCCCTGATCTATTAGATCATAAATAGGATTGTGGCATATACTGTATGTATGAAAAGGAATTCAAACATTGTGTGACTCACAGGAATACCATCTGCATTATCCTTCTTTGCAGCTTCATGTGTTCTGGGATGAAACGATTTCTGGCATTCACAATATTATACGCTCCTTTTGTGGCTCCGTCTGTATCATCCAATACTGCCCTGTTCTGAAAGCCTTAGATTCAGGCCCGTGTTTAGGCCTACTCCTGCTAAGCCCAGGGCGGCAAATTTCAGGGGAGCAGCACATTTCAGGGGGCTTGTGCTGCGGTTACAGAAGCCCCACTCTCTGCCCCACTACAATTAAACTGATTGCCATGGGAGAGCGTGGGGCCTCTATAACTCTTACCTCCTCCTACAGCGTCATGTTACCATTACATCACATGGCACCCGGTGTCATGGAAACGCATGGGGACACTGCAAGAGGAGAAGGCCAGGGCGGCAAAAAGGTAAGTGCCTATCGGCGGCAAAATTCTAAAACCGGCCCTGTTTAGATGGTTTGCACCATTTGTCAACACCAGTGTTGAAAGAATGGCTTTCTGAGTCACCAGAACGAGTTACTGAGAAGCCGTTCGGGGGCCACATTTCATGAACTCATAATGTCAGCTTAAATTGGTTAAGAATTCCTCAGAACACACGCTCAGCTCCTGAGCTCAGCTCCTAAGCACACGCTCAGCTCCTGAGCTCCGCTCCTAAGCACACGCTCAGCTCCTTAACGAGAGTCCTTTGTGTGGTGAGGATAAGAAGCGTGTTATCTGAACGTTTCATATCATGAACTATTTTAGTTCTACTTTTTTTTTGCCCCCTATTTGTTGACCTTTTCCAAGTATTGAATGCACCACTTCCTCCGGGAGACTGCTCCCTGCACCCACTGCCCTACAGTATCAATGTGCAAAAACTTTTTTCATCACCCATACGTCTGTCATTTTGCAACTTCAATATTTTTTCATTTACAGTGTTGCCTTTAGTTATGTTATTGTCTCCCACCCTCGTCACTGCTACAGATTAGAATACAGTGTTACATAGAACTGTAGTGATCTATAGTACATAATATATAGACAGAAGCAAATGTATACACTATCACTTCTGTATCTGTTTGCGCTTGTCTGCCCTTACTTGTATGTGATCCAGTTTACGTCATTGATGTCACGCTGTACCCCCGCTGTACCCCCTCTGTACCCCCGCTGTATCCCCGCTGTACCGCGTGGTAGAATATGTTGGTGGTTTACAAATAAAGGATAATAATAATAATAATAGGTATTAAGTAATGTTAAAAAAAAAAAAGGGAACCAGCGCAACGTCAAGGAAAAAATGGAGGGAGAAAAGAAATGAATATAGGGAAGAATGTTCCCAAAACTAGATTTCAGGACAGATTATAGTATACAGTAACATAAGGCAGCTGCCTTCTCTCCTCAGCGCCTCGCAACCCTCCCCGCCCACCCCCCCCACTCCCCCCCCCACTCGATGCCGGCGTCAAATGACACACGGGGTAATGGGGCATCACGTCGCCATGGTAATGTGACATCACGTGGCCCCGCGGCGTCATTTGACGTCGGGTTACCATGACGACGCGTCGCTGGAAGGGAAGGTAAGTGTGTTATAGAGGCCTCACGCGACCCCCCGGCATTTCATTTAAATGCCTGGGAGGGGAGCGCGGGACCTGTATAACGGCCGCACCCCCAGGTTGCGCGCCGCTGACATAAGGTACAGTATACACACTCCAGCGCCTAAACCCCAGGCATTGAATAAATCACATGGATGTCTTTAGTAGTATGTGTCTCTTATTCTTCCTCTCCATGAAGAGTCTCACATGCTATGAGAACAAGGCGAACTCATTAAGTATTAAGTACCGTGTGTGTGTATGTAGCTTGTTACTAGAGATGGGCAAATGTTAGGGCCGGATATGGATCCCGCAGTGGATCGGCTGGTTCTTTTGGTCCGCGGATTTCAGCGGATCAATCTCAAAAAGGGGCAATTCGCGTTTTGCGTATATTTTATAATTATTACTAATACACGCCGCGGATCCCGCAATCCGTTGGCGGATTGGATTCTACACAAAGGGCTTCCGCATGGGGCAGAGCACACAATCTGACTCTCAAGCTTCACACAGGAGATATCAGAATCCCCCCTAACCCAGAAGACAGAGGGTGAAAGGAACAGGGCATCCTGTTCCATATCTTCAAGGTGGATGGCGTTGGATTGACTTTGATGACGTCGTGGTACGAGAGCTTCCTGATAGGCCAGGATTCGGAGGGTCAACACTTCTAAAGTATCCCTGATGAAGCCAACCAGTTTGGTGAAACGCGTAGGAGGAGGAGCCAAGGGTCTGCGTTCCCACTTGCCACCGGGGTTTCCCACTACGCACCACATGTGCGCCCTGTGAGGACATTTCATCATCACATTTCTACTGTTGGTGCGGAGGAGGAGTACACAGACCACTAGCCAGTCGGGAAGAGTTATCACGTCATCATGTCACGTCCGGAAGTGATGGCACACCCGGAAACCCGTGCTAAGGACCACTGCCAGCGCTCGGATCGGAGGGGTGGATTTGGGGGATTCAGCCAGCCGCAGTAGAAGCCACCGGAGGTTTGGTGAGCCGACTTAGCATTGCGGCGAACATCTGCACCCCCTTCCACCCATTCCCCCTTCTTGTTTTTCATCAGTGCAATCCAGATGGATATGGGGTTTGGAATATCATGAGGAGTTATCAATGCTTCCCAGCTTGACTCTGACTCTCACCAGCAGCAGCCTGTAGCCTTTGGCACTATTTAGTGCATTCCATTCACATTGACTTTTTATTGCTTACCTATAATCATTGTTTTTTATTGCATATCATTTCAACATAAAGGTGTCCATTTACCATTACCTCATTGTTTGCGCTTCCTCTTATATTCTTTTCTAACGGGTTGTATCCAATGGCGTTTTTTGATGAATCCGCGAGGATTAAAACCGATCAAACCCCTGTGTGGATTTTACACCGCGAAATGGATTTTGGGGGAGAAATGCGAAAAAACCCGGGAAACAGATGTACTTGTTGTTGATGTTTCTTTCATATGACGCACAGGTTTGCAATACCTCAGAGTAGCAGGTAGCAGCCAGCAATGGAGGAAAAAAACGAAATATCCAGGGCAACGCCAAAATAGAGATTCATTTATTGTAATCTTCCAAAGAATGACAGATGGAACGCACAATACCTCAGAACCCATCTCATCATCATATCCG
Source organism: Ascaphus truei (assembly GCF_040206685.1). Lineage (NCBI taxonomy): Eukaryota > Metazoa > Chordata > Amphibia > Anura > Ascaphidae > Ascaphus > Ascaphus truei. Next base: position 12,785,325 of record NC_134487.1, read on the forward strand.
TATTAGGCAACTCTACTCTCATTTCTCTGATTATTATCCCCCAAAGGGGAAATAGGTGCAAAGCATCATTAACATATTCTAGAAACAACTTCTCTTCCCTTTTAATGCCACATTTCTGTAATACGTAGGTCTCAGCAGGCATTAATCCCATAACAAATTTGAGGAGACTTGTTTATTACAATCTATACGCTGCAAAATGTGTGTAGTATTGGTTCAAAAAGCAGTAAGAAGTATAGTGTCAACGCAACATCTCTACCAAGAAGCAACTCAGTTTTCATGTGGCCCTTATAATTATGTTACTTTCTCACTGCTGTGAGATAAAATACAATTATACCAAAGAAGCTGCAGCAGAACGAGGGGTTAAACTGCAGGCACCATTTATTTTCCCAGATAAATAAAGCGATCAGGCGGGATGGGATTAACTTGGGATAACCAGTAACTCATCATAATTGGCTTGTATCTTTTCATCTTTAATTCAAACAGACCTTGAGATAAGGGTTCATGTCACAAGGCTAATGTCAGTCACCTCCATCCAGCGCCCTCCTTGTCTTTGCTTTCTAATTAACCCCTCCGCCCACAGTGCATCAATGATGTCTCTTTCCAAATGGCCATTGACTGGCTTTTCTCCGCTGACTGTTGGTCAATACAGTGTTTTTTCTATTCATTCCTATCCTTGAGTGGTAAGTCAATCAGTTTGTTCTACAGCTGACATCCCCAGCTTTAATCTCCACTGAGCCATTTGTTATGATTATCGCTTCTGTACAGACAAGAACATCATTGATTCCTCATGACCTATTAGTGAATGTGTTATCCCAGAAATAAGGGGGTACTATTGTCACATCAGTTGACATCTCTGAGATGCCATGACTACACTGAGAGCCGCCTACAGCCTACAGGGCTGTCATTTATTAATTCATTAATTAATGCCGTTACAGCTAAAATGAACCTATTGGTATTGTCAAAGTAATTGGTTCGTGTTGTAGCATACAGTACACCCCGCAGAGTTTAAATGGCGAGTTCACTTTTTTTTAAAAATGACTATTAGAAAGTATTTTCCATTTATAATTTCTTACTTTCTTTTCGTTTTTTTTTCAGGAAAAATGGTGGAGTTTTATGTAAAAGAAAAACAGTATCTTGAAAGCAGCGCTATCTGGAAGCGCAGGTCTCAAAAGATACGCCTGTGGTGTCACGACCTTGAAAAGTAGAACGATTTACATGGCTGCCAAAGCTCTCGTGTTTCAAGATATTGTAGGGGAGGGGTCTCAAACTCAGTCCTCAAGGGCAATCAACAGCAACAGGCCATGTTTTATGGCTATCCCTGCTTCAGCACAGGTGGCTCAATCAGTCTCTGCTTCAGCACAGGTGGCTCAGTCTTTTTCTAGTTTAGAAACAAAATTACTTGGTGGTCGGAGCATGGAACTTTTGGGCTATTGTTTGCTTGCTTGATTTGATGGTTCAACTGGTGTTACCAGTCTTTGACTGAGCCACTGATTGAGCATCTGTGCTGAAGCAGGGATATCCATAAAATCTGGCCTGTTGCTGACCCTTGAGGACTGTGTTTGAGATCCCTGCTGTAGGGCATTGGTTCATGCTAGAGATATTATGAGGTGTACAGATGTAGTCATACACGCCATTGTGTGATGCCATGTGATTACAGCTTTATTCAGGCCTGTCACAGCATCATTGTAAGGAATCCGCTCCTCGGTTTACTGTTTGCCTTACCTTGCAGCCCTGTACAGTCCCGGAACACTTCCCCTGATATTTACTGCAGCCTGGATTCACTCACCAAAGCAATACTGCCACACGCCCCTTCTGCCATTGGTTCTCTGACCTTTAAGTGTTGCCTTCCCCACAATGCTCCCTGCCGAGCATAGTCCTTCCTGGATGTCTCTGTGTTCTGCCATAAGCCTTGTCTTGTCTGTCTCCTTGGTTCCTGAGACCGGCTGCTAGTGTCACGCAGCGGTCTGTTCCTGTGCTGAAGCAGAGTACTCTCCTTGTTGTCTTCAGCTCCCTGATTCCTGTGACCGGCTGCTAGTCTCATGCAGCGGTCAGTTCCTGTTTCCTGTGCTGAAGCTGAGTACTCTCCTTGTTACTTCAGCTCCTTGTTTCCTGTGACCGGCTGCTATATTCATGCAGCGGTCTGTTCCTGGTTTCCTGCACTGAAGCGGAGGTTTCCCTGTGTATCTTCAGCTTCCTGGTTCCTGGGGCCTACTCTTTCCCTAATCTAGAGAGGCCGTGTCCTGGTTCCTGCGCTGAAACGGAGGATTCCCCAGCCCGCTCAGGACTCTTGCGCTGAAGCACTGGTTTACCAGTGCAGCTAGGCGGTGTGCTACTCTGGTCTGTCTACCACCTCCTGAGACCAGTACCATGGGCCATGGTCGCCGCACGCGCAGAGGCCACTCCCGCGCTCCTAAGCTGAAGCGGGGCTCTCCTGACTACCTGTTGCCGAACTACTGCTTGAACAACGTTTACCCTGATGTCTCCAGTCCTGACCCTGGCGTGTCCACCGACGATGCTGTCTTCTCCTATTCTGATCCTGCTACGTACGACTATGAACTGCGCAATCCGGATCAGCCTGCGCGGTCTAAGGTCGGTGCTTTTACAACCCCACCTCAGCCACGCGGTCCGACCCAGGTTTGTGGCGAGCACAGTCGTGACAATCATAAAGCATTTGACCCGTTCCCTAGCAGATGGGCTTGTCCCTTGAGCAGCAGAAGGTTAAGGGGGTAATTCTATGTAGTCCAAAGCGCCCATTTGGGCTGTTTTCAGGCAAAAATCCCCATTGACCTCAATATTTTTTTTTATTCAGGAACGTTCTATATAATAAGGCCCCAAAGTCCTGAAGAAGTTACATGTAAGTGTAGCACTGTTTCCCCCTGAACACAGAAGCTACTAATGCTGTTCTATACCTGTTTGGCTCGCAGGAGCCTAAGCCTCCACCACATGGAGCCTGGGGTGATATACTTACAATGCTCTCGGTGCAACGCCTCCACCTGAGAGGGATCCCAAGAGAGTGGGAGGAGCACCTCACAGGACACAACTCAATAATACACACTTGGTATAAACCAACAATAACCTTTACTGACATATGAATACTCTTCACGTTCTAATATATTTACTAATAAAACTGCCCACGCACCATGCAAGGCGTAACACTCCACTGTGTACCCCACACCATATACCCAATTGCCTCAAGAGTCCCAAGACTCCCACAACCCCACCCAAGTGTGAGACAGCGCTGCCCACTAGATGAGGTGTTTTGTTGGTGCACTTGGTGACTGATACCTGCCCGGGGCTCCTGCACCCGGGTACAGCAGAATAGCAGGCAAGAGGATCTGTCTGCGTCCAGCGCCGAAGCCTCAGCGATGGCGTCCTCTTCCAAGTAGGAGGGTCTTCCTCTGGGTGATCCCTCCATACAGATAGTCTCTTATCTTGAGGGAGATAGGTCTGGTCCCAGACCACACTTGTCAGGGGCACGCAGCACTGCAGCTGTGTCCCTGAACTTACACTACTCACAAAGGGCAGGGTCCCTAAATGTAGAATGTATCCTTTCTTGCAGGGGGAATCTCCCAGCCCTATTGGCTGCTGTGAGTCACCTGTGCTCCAGCCCCTGGGGCTGCTGGGAGTGGTAGTCCCTTGGGGACCTCTTTACCATTGGCGCCACGTGCGCCCGCTCCGCTGTGCATGCGCAAACTTCTAATGGTAGCCGCTTCCTGCAACTGCACATGCGCGACTTCTGGGTGTCCCTGCGTTACAGAGCGCCTCTCCTGCTAACTCTCACTCTCTGTAATGGCCGACGCATCGCTTCTGCGCATGCGTGAGCCTCTGGGCATGCACGGACATGAAAAACATGGCACCGTCCTGCAACTGATGTCGCCGGGGGTCCCCAGCGACGCGCTCGCCGCCACAGCTCCCTGACACGCCACGGGGGTCCCCGCTTGGTAGCGAAAGGAAGGGGGACCAGGGAGAACCCTGTTACACAAGGATAGAGGTAAATTAGAGTTATTTAAATAAAACATTCATCTTATTTATTTACGTAATGTCTTGCATGCATGAACTTTAAAGGCCATACCATTTTTTCAGTCCAAATATATAGTTATTGAAAATACTTATTTATTCACAAGTTTAGAGAACTGACTTTTAGGAAAAGATTTCTTGGGTCCCATTGCATATTTCCTGTATAGTAGAGTAGGTTATTATATGTGGAACGGAATTTTCACGCAAGGTTCCTGATTCTTGTCCCATTGCCATCATTGCTGAGTAACTGTCCCTTTCACTTCTGGTATAAAAAGCCACAAATGTCACAGTACGTTTATACAGTACAGTATTTTCATCTATATTTAAAGTTGTATCACTTGGATTCTGTTACAGTTATTTACTAAAGTGTGATCGTCTCATTCTGGGGCCTATGAGACTTCAATGAATAACCACTACTAAAACATGCTTTCTATAATGGTTGGTAAATATTTAAAGCTGCAATACTGTCTGATTCCCTGGAACATGAGTTAGGACTGTTTTGGAATACTAGCAAAACAATACATCGGATTAAGCTGGATTGCTGATTTTAAGTAGGGTTATTAAATAACGGACAAGTTGGCTTCCCCAGATTGATAAATTGCACTTTAACGTTTCTCTGCATGATGCACCTACATCAGGATCCTGGTGCTAAAACATTGACGTGCAAGAAAGATTTTTCAATGTGGTGAAGCAGAGTTGCCTGCTACATATTGTACCAGAGGATTAGCAACCTCTTGACTTTGAGCTCTCGGTGAGCAGTTGTTAAATCGGATGGCTGAAGTCCTTGGTATGCACCTCCTACTTTTCCACACAGGGGAGGAGGTGGGGGGGAGTGTGGACCACTGTCCTGGAAGTCCGGTGCAACTTCAATGATTGGCCACTGTCCATGCCCCTCCCCCTACCGAGCCCCTGCTGCCGCTCTCACATGTACTGCTGTGCCCTCCCATTGCTCGATAGCACATCAGGTCCCTCCGACACATGGTCAATAGCAAGTCAACGCCGTTGTCACTGGAGACCAGCACTTTAACCACTTTTAAACCTTTCTGGGATCATTCACTAAGCAAAACAAGGTAGTGGAATAAAATGTAGTTAATTCGGGTGAAACCCGCGTACACACAATGAAATACAAAATACAGGCAAAATACATACTGGGGGTCCAGGGTCGAAAACTAGTCTCAAATAGGTGCAGGGTGCCTGCTTCGGAAGGCTTACCCTGACCAGGACTTAGTCCCGAGCTTCCTGGTACTCTTGTCGGGTAGAATACCTGACAATTACCATTACGTTCTATTCTGAGAACTTGGTCCTCGCGTCTGACTTAGTCTCTGCTGGGCAGGCTTTCCTGGCTCCAAAAATGAAGCCGGTTGCTCTGCTATTCGCAACAGAGCAACTCTGAAAAGCCCGCTTGGGCCGTCTCCTTACATACTCTCCGCTGAGCTATCTCCAACATGGAAGTGGGAGCAGCGACCAATCAGAGCGTGGGAATTTCTCCCACCAGCCAATCGAAATGGGGGCTCGTCTGGCTGTTGACGACAGAGAATGAGGCGTGCCAAGCCGGCTCGAAAAGCCGAGTGAGTGGGCAATATGAATCAGCTAATGGGAAATGCGCCTTCGAGCTGCATCTTCCCCCAGCCATCTCTTTGCCACCTTCTGGGCAGGCTCCACCAGGTCTGGGAGTCCAAAAGGTGTCCCAACGGGGTGCCCTTTGTTCTCCGGACCTGGCATATCGCCCTTCCCCACTCACAAAACGTTTTTCTCACCTCAGGACATCCTCTCTTCTTTGAACTTTGATGTCTATGCAGACATCCCAGCACCTATGTAGATGCCCGGGCTGACTGTATAGACATTAATACATGCTTTATAAAACATTAGAAACCCTGTTTTAATAAACTATATCTTTTAGGGAACCTTATACCTGTGAGGGAAATGGGTCTGGGATAGTTGGGCTCGAAAACCAGGATTCTGGGAGACACTGTGTAGCCGCGTTGTAATTCACCTCGCGTACCCACAAAACATGCCTGCATGTCGGGGAGAATTACAGGACTATCAGTAACTTTGTCCCCCCAACTCTTGCAAATAAGATAGATACATTTCGACCCAAATATCCCACCTAAAACTCCCACTCTCGAAGTTTCATGTTTATTGGGGACAGGGAACATGTAAAACCCCTAACAGGTAAGGTTTATGCTATATATTACATTGTCCCTAGCTTATGGTGCTACTTAGCTGCCAGGGACCCACGGTTTTCAGGGGTAACAAGTTGAGCCACCTTTATTATGAAGACTTGCTACCCCCTACCGCCACAGCCATCCTTCCCAATCCCCTTCCCCCCACCATCATCTCCCTGCCGGACAGTATGGTGACCATACCAGGAGTTCAGTCCCGGGCCCACGGGAAAGCTGTCAGCGGGCCTTCTCCTACATGCCGGCGGTGAATAGAGATACCCCAGTCTAGATTAAAGTTGGCAGTGTTTCCCAAAGTTTGGTAAAAAAATAAAGACATTTAGAGGTTTTGCAAACACAATTACCCTAAGAAATATAAATATTTTTTGCACTCTATTTAAAATGTTATTTTGACTGTACTATAAGTGTATATTTGTATCAGTATATAAACATAAGACTGCATATTTATATAGAAGTGGCTCAGTGAGTAACAAAACTGACTTTGCGACAAAGACACTGAGTGGGAAGCTGGTTCAATTCCCGGTGTCAGCTCCTTTTGACCTTGGGTAGGTCACTTTGTCTCCCTGTGCCTCAGGCACCAAAACATAGATTGTAAGCTCTGCTGGGCAGAGAATGTGTCTGTAACAATCCTATGTGCTGCGTACCGCGCGCTATACTGTAACTGCGAAGCGTTTGGAGTCCCATTGGGAGAAAAACGCTATATGGAATAAAGTTATTATTATATATACAGTGGGGGTTTTGTAGTGTAAAAGATGCAGAAACTATAAGTAAACTACAATAAATCCTGTACCATTTCTAATAATTTTATAATTAATACAGGCGTTTCTTGCCCATTTCACCAAATATGTGCTGGAACAGAAAAAAAGTACCAAAAATCGGTCCCAGACAAAATAGTCCTGTACACATACAGTACTGTACACATACTGTACACATACAGTACTGTACACATACTGTACACATACTGTACTGTACACATACTGTACACATACTGTACTGTACACATACTGTACCCATACACAGATTAGAGGCTCCTGCAACTAGTAAGGGTTTAAAAGGTCACAGTAGAAGTACTAATGAAGGAAAGGCTTAACTTGCAGTAAGGCTCATTTAGTCACTTAGTGCATAAATATTTTATTTGCAGGTTTAAAATATAGATGTCTGGTTGGCGGTTTCTACAACCCCTGCTAATTACCATTAGCGCTTAATTAGCTTTTAACTTATAGACAGCACACAAAGTCTCCCAGCCACTGCCTCAGGCAGTCATTGTAATGAAGCTAATCTGAATCAGCATGGAAGGAAACTGGGGCCGATGTATCACCGTCCGGCATCGTGTCCGTGACTTAGCGCCAAATGTAGGAAACCTTTTCCCGCAGCGCTGATATTGGGTACAAGTTTCTTAGGCAGAGAGAACTTAAGATACCTGCTTCCTAGCCACAGAGGAGAAAGGATATCAGCCATTGTACCTCAACATTTTTACTTTACTCAGCTCGTTAATCCAATGTATTCAGTACATTTAAGCCCGCGTCCATAGTAAGATTGACGTCACGCGTGCCAAAAACAAAAGGCCATAAGGCAATGCGCACGGCCATAGAGGCGGACGATACTTGAAAAAAAAATTATTTTGCCACGCGACGCCAGGTTCCGTACGCAGTTCAGCCAATGAGGGCGAACCGCTCACGTGAAGTCATGGGCACGCCATCGTCATTCCCCCCGTCGCGCAATCCTACAGGTCACGGATTGCTTCTAGTACAGGCGTGCATGACATCATGCGCTCCGTCGCGCGCCTGTACTATGTCCGAGACCTCAGAAATGTGCCATGAACACCCCATATAAGAAAATGGGAGCTCAAAAATCTCGGATGCGCCATAAGGAAGGCAGGCCGGGTTCAAAGCGTAAAACATGCGTAAAGATGGACGCCACACTCGAAGTAGGAAACTGAATGCATCATAGGAGTAGTGCACTCCACTTGTTATGTTACCTTAACATGTTCATTTTATACAGTACTTATGGTGCTTCCCTGACAGAAGGGTGTCAGGCGGCGCTCCTGACAGACGTTTGGAGCCATATGGGTGCCACAGAAGATGTGTTGGTGGAGCAGAGTGAACTAAGGCTTTGTCCATAGTGCAGGATACGCTAGGACGCCAATGCATAAGCGTATAGTGCGTGTGCACACGCGCTACAGGGAGAGCGGCGCTTTGCAATACAAACAAGTTTGTGTTTGAAGCGCGACGCCGGGAGGAGGAAGCGCGGAAGCTAGCGCATTCCACTATGGACGTGGGCTAAGGATGATGGAGGGAACTGCATGGTACCTGCGGCCAGGGTGAAGTGAAGAGCACCCTCGTGATTAGCGCGAGATCTGAGTGATAACTCTGAATACGCTTGTCCAGGGTGCGTGCATGCCCTTGAGCTTGCTGCTTGCCGAGTCAGTCAAATTTGCTTTTTCTGTTCGCTGATGCGTCACGTGCGCGGTTCACCCAATGAGGTCAAACCAGATCCGTGTCGTCATGGCCATGCCACCAACACGCCCACCCCCCCGCACACGTGCAACTAACAGGACACAAATCGCCAGAGCAAAATGAGCGCCAAGCTCGAGCGCCAGCGCGCTCTCATTCACCCTGGCTGCAGTCAGCAGGCCGCAGTCAGCAGGCTGCTTGAGAGTTTACTTGGGGTGGAGGCAGCAGGAGGCCACACAACACACACGGCTATTCTTTATAACTGCGGTGTTCTGTCACAAGGAACTTTCCACTCACTGCAATGGGAGCTTACATCCGGCGCTATCGCCTTTTAATGGATAACCCCTACAGTGTTTTCATTTTAGAGCCCATACTCTGCCGCTTCTGTTTCGAAGAGACCTATTGACAGCAAAACCAAGGAACAGCAGTGGGCTCAAATGTAGCTCCAGGATTTGCCAATATCATCACGGCTCATTTGGCAGAACCAATATATTTACTGTGAGTGGGACTTTGTGCTGCACTGCCCTATTTGGGATACAGCAGGGGGGCTCAATTCCAATTCTCGTCACACCAACAGGTCAGGTTTTCATGATATCCCAGCTTCAGCACAGACGGCTCAATCAATCAAAGAGCCTCTGACTGAGCCACCTGAGCTGAAGCAGGGACCGATTGAGCCACTTGAGTGGAAGCAGGGACTAATTGAGCCACCTATGCTGAAATTGGGATATCCTGAAAACCTGACCTGTTGAGGGGAGGGGGTGGTTGAGGACTGGAGTTGAGCACCCCTGAAATACAGTGTATCTGGCAGGGCAGCATGGAGTTCATAGTTCATTTTGTAAAATATTCTCAATACAAAACTTCCCACACCGAAACTCACTATGAAAGTCAGTGATGAACCAATAGATTTTTCTAGTTGTTGAGATCAATAAGGTCGGAGTAGATTTGTCTACAGACATTTTTCGTGGAAAAAAATTAAAAGATGTCGATTTGCTAGTAGGAGATAAATCCGATGACCCACGGTTACATTTGGATAATGTACTCCTTGGCCAGCTTTTAAGGGTTAAACGAATCGTCTGATCCAACTATTTTAGATACAGGACTGTATGAGATGAGCAGAGGGTTTAGTAACAGAGGATATATACGAAAACCCTCATTGATGTATAGCTTGAAAATGTAAAGACTACAACCTGAGATGATTTGTTTAAACTCTTACAGAGCTCACCAGGGGAACAATACTAGGATTCTTTTTGTGTCTAGAGTTACACATGCAGCTCGCTTCATTGGGTACTTTATTTTAAGACAGCGGTGGATCTTTTCCAGTGATCCAAATCGAGTTTGTTTAAATGCCCTACTCTTTATTCGTACAGTAGGGGGCGGAATATATACGTGATCATCTTTTCAGGGCAGATAGTACAAGAAGTGTAGCCACCAAGCTTCCTCTCTACACAGACGTTGAGTACACAACCCTGTTTAAATTGTGTTCATTGTAACTGTTATAATGGGGGGCATTTTTTCCAGCAAAAAAAATAGGGGGCGCAAATCACGTAAAATACTTTTATAAAACGTAATGAAAATAATATACAAGTGATAACTGTGCACTCACACAACAAAGGATAAAAGGTACAGTATATTCGCCTGTTAGAAACTCTCCAGCCTCTCTCCTCCTGCATTCGCCGTCAGCTGGACGGTCTTTCCCGAGGAGCCCTTACTGTGTGTGCTTTGAGTCTGCATCTACAGGGACACAGCTATCAGTGGTTACACGTTTTTGCACAGCTTTTCATTTATTGTCATTATTCACTACTGTACTTATTGCATCTGGAATTATGGTTAATTGTGTGGTTCACTAGGGGTGTCATCGGTGAAACAATTTTATATATACATCTATATACATTAAAATCCCAGATCCTATCTTAGGACCAATACCGATTTATCATTAAACCTCCACCTAGCGCACCCCCAACGCACATGGGTCCGTGTACACTAGTCACGTGAGAAAGACCACGTAGTTGGTTGAAACGTTGTGTTTAATGATAGAATACATTCTTTTTGAAAATTCCGCAGTGCCCCGGCTCATCCGTTTTTTCACGTAGCTTTTGGATCTTTTTTTAGACAGTTATCCCCTGAACCAGGAGCACCGGTAACTGCAAGTATAATATTGTTTATTTTCTATATGGTGTGCAGCATTACACCTCCTTATCCGTGTACACTAGAATACATTTTTTTTCCGCATTTTTCCAGCATCCTAGAACAGGAAAGAGATTTGGGATCAAGCAAAATTTTTTTTTTTTTTACATGTGTCTCCAATTTCATTATCCCACTCCTACGGTGTCCCTGTGGAAAAGTAAATATTGGTAAAATGATCAAACCAATTTAAAAAATAAATAAATAAATTACCAGCGCACACATTTGCTATTCAACGACTTTATAGAACTCCAGGTGAAATTCCAAAATATTCTCCAGTAGCCAAACCTTTTCTTGAAGCCAAACACAATGTAAGCCAACTGCACTTTCAATGAATGAATTATGTGGGACCACTTAGGAGGGAAAGGGGCAGATAGAGATAATGTCCTTTTAAAATGTGAAAGCAAGTGGATCCATGAACTGGGTAATATAGTCCCAAAGGGTATGAATGAGACCATTGATTTTAGACCAAATTTGTGAGGATTCTTTGTAGGGATTTCTATAAAGATTTTGGTAGGACTTTCTACAGGGATCGACATAGGGGTTGAATATATAAATGTTAATGATTACTTTGTGTCTTTTGTCCTTCTAGGATTAATTGTACATTAGAATGATGCTCTTGTTCATTGTCCTTGATCTAAGAAGCATAAATATTCTGTTACTTGTTAGATATGGTTCAATACTTTTAATTATAATAGCTATTTAGCCATCACTTTGTACATGTAATAATGGTATATAATATTGAGGGATTTTATTTGTTTATTATGTACAGTATATGTTGAGAAATATTGTTTCCATTCTTTATTGTGTCACTTCCATCCCATTATAATGTATGTACGTTAGACCGTTTTCATTATGTGATTAGGATCTCCCACGAGACTTATCTTCCTTGTTATATATAGTTATATTTCTTGTGTGTATTCACGTGGAACGCGACATCAGCGATGTCATTGTCACGTTTGTAGATACGCAGACCGCGTTTCACTGATGTCACTTCCGGTGTGTTTCGTTTTCGCTACCAGTTTGAAAAAGGTGATACTAATTACTATGGGCGGTATATAAGGCACTTCCGGTATAAGCGCTGTTACTCACATACCTGGCGAAGAGCCCTCGGAGGCCAGAAACGTACCACCGGCATCCTATAGGAAATGAAAATGCCGACATCTTCTTGAAACAACTTCGGTTTGTCGAGTTTCTTTCCTGGCGAGGATTAACTAAAGACGTGAGGCTCATTGATTGAGTGCTGCATTTTTATTGCTACTTTATTACTATTACTGCTTATTCTACTCCTTTTTATTGCTGCTGTAGGCCATCTACTCCTCACCTCATCCCATGCTCGCTTTAGCCAGGGATACTCAGGCCGTCAGGGGTCACTTGGCCGCAGAGAAGTGGGATACGGAATAACTCTACATTTTTAGTCACAATAAAAAGTTCCAGCACTCACTGACTCTAAGACAACATGATACTATGGATTATGCCACAATGAAAAATGATTTAATGTAAGCACACGATAATACAGGGCGTAATACAAGGAGTAATACAGGGAGTAATACAGGGAGTAATGCAGCGCTAATGCAAAAAGACAGACAATCCAGTGGTGATTGGGGTGAACAAAATAGGGAAAGGGTGTGTGACAACATAGAGGAACAAAAAGTAGGGACAAAACACACAAGGGGGGTAGGGTAATCAGGGGGGCAACGTTTCGGGGGGGGGGGGGAACCCCGGGTATTCCTTCCTCAGGCCCGTTCCCTCAGGTCTTAAAAGACCCTAAGGTACTTTCCTTCACCCTAACACCCCAATAACCAGAGCACCTATGAAGGGAGAGGGAGAGAGAAAAAGAAAGATATATGGTCGTGTAACCTGATGGTCTGATTTACTTTACTTACACTTTCTCTGGTGTACCCAGTACTGGTTCTGCTTGTTTTGAGCTTTCTATTGACATTACATTGGTCTTTGAGCGCTGCTCTGGTTATTGGGGTGTTAGGGTGAAGGGAAGTACCTTATGGTCTTTATTTTGTTCACCCCAATCACCACTGGATTGTCTGTCTTTTTGCATTAGCGCCGCATTACTCCCTGTATCATCATGTGCTTACATTAAATCATTTTTCATGGTGGCATAATCCACAGTATCACGTTGTCTTAGAGTCAGTGAGTGCTGGAACGTTTGATTGTGACTACTAGTTGGGGGGGAATTTGGGTCCTCCTAGCCCTGTTGGCACCCTGCAGTTTCATTACTTTATTCTTGGTGAGTGCTGTCTACGCAATTGATATAAACTCTACATTTTTGATTACACACCTGGAATACAGTACCATTACTTTTATTTTATTTATTTGCAAACCTAAATTCAATATATTTAAAAAATGTCTGGATTAGAGTACTATGTTGGCTAAACAAAGCACACTTAAATGGTCCCAATTAATGGCGCACTGCAGACCAGAATATTGCTATATTAAGGTAAAAATATGCGACATGGTGGCACTAAACGTTACAGTTCTCACTATTTGAAATTTGTATATACTGGACTAGGACCTTCTGTCGTACCTCCTATCTCACTCTACATCGCTGGCTAAACAGCCAGTACTGTTCCTGATCTCTCAGCTGTCAGTAATACATTAGGTAGATGTAAACGCATTGTGGCTCGATCAATGTTAACCGCTGAAGCACCGTATTAGGGAATTCGATTCCTCCATACTATATATTGGTATATTGCTGGGATACACGCTATAAAATAAATCATCAAAGATCTCGGAGCAGCATATAATTTATACACAAAAGTGACTGGCGGCCACAAGTACGCTATATACTTAGATGACTTATTTCTCAGATGTTGATAGTTCAGTCTGCTGACAGCAGCACACTGCAATAAGAACTAATTCAACCCCTGAGTCACGGCATAGAGGTTTGCTTCGTGACTCTGTATTTGTATCCGCTAATCACTCCGCTGGGAGTCAAATCTGTACACATCACGGAAGCAATATACCCATGTACCAATCACGAACAACAAAATAGGCTGCTTTATGTATACTAACCACAAAGAGGAACGAGCCAGCATACTAATAGGATAGACTCAGAGTACTCCAATAATAACTACAACAACATATGTCATCGGCAGTATTAACTGTTTCATATATGATATCTGTATATAATAAATACACATTATCATCAAGATTATAGCATTGTCTCCCACATGCCAATTATACACAGCTATATACAAATAACCGTTACCCTTATATATATTTTTGGGGACAGGATCTGTGTATATACATATACAATCTTACCGTCACGCAGGAAACCGAATACGGAATCCAACACACATGCGAAGAACATCTTCATGGTCTACATTGACCCAATATACCAGTGAAGATAGCTAATGGTTACTATATGTGGATACAATCTACCAGACATCCTTTGGCATTTTCCGAGTACTTACTGTAGTTAGAGGATATTTAGACCCTATACATACTACATCAGTAGACGTAACTAATGACCTGAGAAGTCATGATCATAGTACATCTACAGTGACAGCCACTAACTAATATTGTTGCACAACGTATTTAACATGACTATACAGACTTCGTACTAGGGGTTCATTAAAACCAAGCAGCACTTCCTTCTTACAGGAGAAATCCATCTCCCCACAAGAAAATGCTCACCGTACACCTACTAGAGAGTGGCATATAGAGATCGTTCATAGGAGGAACCTTTATTGTTTTCCCTATACAGATATCTACAACTGAATATAGGGTTAACAATATTCATATGTATTTGAACTTTGACTTCTTTTGACTGTATACACAGACAACCAGGTATATACAAAACTTCACCTAGGGGACTTCATATATATCCTATTCCTCTGAATCAGGATCTATATTTTCATTTTAACAATTATGTTTATGAATAGAATTATTTTAACTGCTTACATTTAGTCGCATATTTTGACCTTAATATAACAATATTCTGGTCTGCAGTGCGCCATTAATTGGGACCATTTAAGTGTGCTTTGTTTAGCCAACATAGTACACTAATCCAGACCTATTCCATTCATTCCCAGGCAACACACAGTTTCTATCTAGGGGTTTTGAGCGAGGTTTTCCCCATGTTCTCAATATTTAACAAATATATATTATTTTTTGTATTATTTTTTTTTAAGAGGTTCTCTGCTTAGATGTCAGAGCACAAATATTGCATAATCCTTTCCAAATCGAGGTCAAAAGAACAAAGAAACACATTGTTTAACTATTTATAAATGTTTTACATCAGGCACCACACCTGTACTTTTTCTAACCCACTTTTGACCAATGACCAAGACAATTGGACAAATGTCTTTCAAGTTGACCTTCAAACCAACAACCGTTACATATTAGCATTGATACAATTTGGTCACAAACTTATATGATGTGTTGTTTTTCTGTTATTATTAATGGCGTTATCTGTGCTCCAGTAACTGGAAATTCTCTTTCTGAGATTCCACTTATGATAAATAGATCTCATTACTCATGAAAACAAGGGAAAAGATGTCATGCTTTGCTTTCTGCCCCCTCTTAGTATAACAATTTGCATTGTTGCCAGAGTGACGGAATTCCATTAGCAGTCGCATAACTGCAAGAAGTTCTTTTCTCTCCTGATCGCGCTGACAGTGTGTGCCGCGCTTTGCGAGCCAGAAATATTGAGGCAATGCCCTTTACTGAACGAAAAGATGAAGCGATGCAGACACTTGGCTATCGTGGGTAGAATAACAACCTTCCAATGTTGCACGTTTGAGTCCCACTCGGGAAAATATATTTGGCGATCTGCAAAGCCGCTGTGCCCCTTCATCTACTATACACGGTGAATATCAGATAGTGACATGCTTCCAATATGTAAACATTCACCAAACAACACAACCTCATTTATATTCACCCATAAAGTTGCTGATAACATCAAATTTGATTAAAAAAAAAAAAAGATTCTAAAACGTTGAATTGCACAAAAGTCATTTAGTGGCATGTGGTGGATTATATAATATTCACATGATTTTAAAGACCTTTGTGAATGCCGATGTGAAGTCCAGGACACTTGTGAAACTCACCTGTAAATCAGTATTGTGGTGAAATAATAAGTGCAATTAGCGCTCGTGCAAACAAAATACAGTGATGTACAAAATAAAACCTGTGATACAGAGTTCGATGAAGGTAGTCATTTAGCTGCCTGGAAGGTTAATCTGATATCTCCCAACCAGATGAGAAGTCTGTGGAAAGGAACCTCCTATGGCGCTGAGGAGTGAATGGAAGTGAAATCTTGTGCAAACGTTCTTGTCTTGTGCTATTAACCTCAGGAAAAGAAGACAAAAAAGCGAAAAAGCACTACAATAGTGTATTACCCAGGGACATAGTATGGTATATATAATGAGAGCATTTATTCTAAAAAATCAATTAACATAAAACAATTAATATAAAACAATTAATCAAACAAATGTGATAGCATATAAAACTTCCAAGCGCTTGTGCTTGAGGAAGATGAGCTGCTCCGCCGTGGTAAAATTGAAATCCTACTCACCGG
The DNA here is from genome assembly GCF_040206685.1 of Ascaphus truei. Classification (NCBI taxonomy): domain Eukaryota; kingdom Metazoa; phylum Chordata; class Amphibia; order Anura; family Ascaphidae; genus Ascaphus; species Ascaphus truei. The sequence goes on from NC_134487.1 coordinate 12,801,695, forward strand.
ACATGAGTAGGACATGCGCAATGGTTAAATGGTCTTTAACATCAGAAGACAACGCTCGCCGTGGGGTGAAACAGCCTGTTGATGCGGGAGGATCGCCTTCAATGCTCGTAGTCTCCTTGCCAACAGAGTCCGGTCGATCGGCTCCACCGCTGACGTCACCACCTGGATAGCACTGCTACGGTGTCCCTGAGAGGCCAAAAAACCTTCCAACGCGTTTCGAAACTCCTATTGATGGGTTTCTTCGTCAGCGGAGCAGCTCATCTTCCTCAAGCACAAGCGCTTGGAAGTTTTATATGCTATCATATTTGTTTGATTAATTGTTTTATATTAATTGTTTTATATTAATTGATTTTTAGAATAAATGCTCTCATCATTATACCATACTATGTCCCTGGGTAATGCACTATTGTAGTGCTTTTTCGCTTTTTTGTCTTCTTTTTCTGAGGTTTATAGCAAAAGACAAGAACGTTTGCACAAGATTTCACTTCCATTCACTCCTTAGCGCCATAGGAGGTTCCTTTCCACATGTAAATCAGTATTGTTTGACCTGGGGAAGAGAGGAGCACTCTCCAAAGCTTGTCTTATAATGTCTGTTGTTAGTCCAGATAAAAAAAAGGTTATCACCTAATACCGAAGTCCTCGTTTACTCTGCACTATCGCAACTGGATTAACACGGCTATTTCTATTTATTTCTGGAGTTCTTTTGTGTAGAATTTAATGGCCCCAAACATTCAGCAAAACATGTTGTGGGTGCAGCTACACGGGCGAGCACCTCAAGAGAGAGGATAATCCCCCACCATGATTCAAACGGGATGAGATCCACAGGGAGACAGGGGCGCGGGAGCTAAGTAGCCAGGGGAGTACATTTCATTCAGCTATTTAGTTCTAGTAAACTTGTAGGCTGAGGTTGGCAGGCTCGTGGGAACCGTGAAGAGAAACTATTCGACTAGCAATGATAAAACCGTAGTACAGGCATAAAACTCTCACAGGGATCTATCTTCCTTAGGGAAGAGGGAGGAAATATGTATTCTGGAAAGAGAGGGCACAGGGTGGTCTCCCAGGAGAAGTGAGGGGCACTGGTACAGTGGAAAGATTTTGATATATTCTTGATAAAGACCCAACATTTGGAAAACAAAGACAGTGATTTCATGGGATCTGGGACTGCAGCGTGGGATCTGATACTTTGCAGCGTGGGATCTGAGACTCTGCCGCTTGGGATCTGAAACTCTGCCGCGTGGGATCTGAAACTCTGCTGCGTGGGATCTGAGACTGCAGCGTGGGATGTGAGATGCTTCAGTGTGGGATCTGATACTTTGCAGCGTGGGATGTGAGACTTTGCAGCGTGGGATCTGAGACTTTGCAGCGTGGGATGTGAGACTTTGCAGCGTCGGATCTGAGACTTTGCAGCGTGGGATCTGAGCCTCTGCTGTGTGGGATCTGAGACTCTGCCGCGTGGGATCTGAAACTGCAGCGTGGGATGTGAGATGCTGCAGCGTGGGATCTGATACTTTGCAGCGTGGGATCTGAGACTTTGCCGCGTGGGATGTGAGACTTTGCCGCGTGGGATCTGATACTTTGCAGCGTGGGATCTGAGACTTTGCCGCGTGGGATGTGAGACTTTGCAGCGTGGGATGTGAGACTTTGCAGCGTGGGATCTGAGACTTTGCAGCGTGGGATCTGAGACTTTGCAGCGTGGGATCTGAGACTTTGCCGCGTGGGATGTGAGACTTTGCAGCGTGGGATGTGAGACTTTGCAGCGTGGGATGTGAGACTTTGCAGCGTGGGATGTGAGACTTTGCAGCGTGGGATGTGAGACTTTGCAGCGTGGGATCTGAGACTTTGCAGCGTGGGATGTGAGACTTTGCCGCGTGGGATCTGAGACTTTGCAGCGTGGGATCTGAGACTTTGCAGCGTGGGATGTGAGACTTTGCAGCGTGGGATGTGAGACTTTGCAGCGTGGGATGTGAGACTTTGCCGCGTGGGATCTGAAACTTTGCAGCGTGGGATCTGGGACTTTGCAGCGTGGGATCTGAGACTTTGCAGCGTGGGATCTGGGACTTTGCAGCGTGGGATCTGAGACTTTGCAGCGTGGGATCTGAGACTTTGCCGCGTGGGATCTGAAACTTTACAGCGTGGGATCTGAGACTTTGCAGCGTGGGATCTGAGACTTTGCAGCGTGGGATCTGAGACTTTGCAGCGTGGGATCTGAGACTTTGCAGCGTGGGATCTGAGACTTTGCAGCGTGGGATCTGAGACTTTGCAGCGTGGGATGTGAGACGCTGCAGCGTGGGATCTGAGACTTTGCAGCGTGGGATCTGAGACTTTGCAGCGTGGGATCTGAGACTTTGCAGCGTGGGATCTGAGACTTTGCAGCGTGGGATCTGAGGCTTTGCAGCGTGGGATGTGAGACTTTGCAGCGTGGGATCTGAGACTTTGCTGCGTGGGATCTGAAACTTTGCAGCGTGGGATCTGAGACTTTGCAGCGTGGGATCTGAGACTTTGCAGCGTGGGATCTGGGACTTTGCAGCGTGGGATCTGAGACTTTGCAGCGTGGGATCTGAGGCTTTGCAGCGTGGGATGTGAGACTTTGCAGCGTGGGATCTGAGACTTTGCCGCGTGGGATCTGAAACTTTGCAGAGTGGGATCTGGGACTTTGCAGCGTGGGATCTGAGACTTTGCAGCGTGGGATCTGGGACTTTGCATCGTGGGATCTGAGACTTTGCAGTGTGGGATCTGAGACTTTGCCGCGTGGGATCTGAAACTTTGCAGCGTGGGATCTGAGACTTTGCAGCGTGGGATGTGAGACTTTGCAGCGTGGGATGTGAGACTTTGCAGCGTGGGATGTGAGACTTTGCAGCGTGGGATCTGAGACTTTGCAGCGTGGGATGTGAGACGCTGCAGCGTGGGATCTGAGACTTTGCAGCGTGGGATCTGAGACTTTGCAGCGTGGGATCTGAGACTTTGCAGCGTGGGATCTGAGACTTTGCAGCGTGGGATCTGAGACTTTGCAGCGTGGGATGTGAGACTTTGCAGCGTGGGATCTGAGACTTTGCAGCGTGGGATCTGAGACTTTGCAGCGTGGGATCTGAGACTTTGCAGCGTGGGATGTGAGACGCTGCAGCGTGGGATCTGAGACTTTGCAGCGTGGGATCTGAGACTTTGCAGCGTGGGATCTGAGACTTTGCAGCGTGGGATCTGAGGCTTTGCAGCGTGGGATGTGAGACTTTGCAGCGTGGGATCTGAGACTTTGCTGCGTGGGATCTGAAACTTTGCAGCGTGGGATCTGAGACTTTGCAGCGTGGGATCTGAGACTTTGCAGCATGGGATCTGGGACTTTGCAGCGTGGGATCTGAGACTTTGCAGCGTGGGATCTGAGGCTTTGCAGCGTGGGATGTGAGACTTTGCAGCGTGGGATCTGAGACTTTGCCGCGTGGGATCTGAAACTTTGCAGCGTGGGATCTGGGACTTTGCAGCGTGGGATCTGAGACTTTGCAGCGTGGGATCTGGGACTTTGCAGCGTGGGATCTGAGACTTTGCAGTGTGGGATCTGAGACTTTGCCGCGTGGGATCTGAAACTTTGCAGCGTGGGATCTGAGACTTTGCAGCGTGGGATGTGAGACTTTGCAGCGTGGGATGTGAGACTTTGCAGCGTGGGATCTGAGACTTTGCAGCGTGGGATGTGAGATGCTGCAGCGTGGGATCTGAGACTTTGCAGCGTGGGATCTGAGACTTTGCAGCGTGGGATCTGAGACTTTGCAGCATGGGATGTGGGACTTTGCAGCGTGGGATCTGAGACTTTGCAGCGTGGGATCTGAGGCTTTGCAGCGTGGGATCTGAGACTTTGCAGCGTGGGATCTGAGACTTTGCAGCGTGGGATGTGAGACTTTGCAGCGTGGGATGTGAGACTTTGCAGCGTGGGATGTGAGACTTTGCAGCGTGGGATCTGAGACTTTGCCGCGTGGGATCTGAGACTTTGCCGCGTGGGATGTGAGACTTTGCAGCGTGGGATCTGAGACTTTGCCGCGTGGGATCTGAGACTTTGCCGCGTGGGATCTGAGGCTTTGCAGCGTGGGATCTGAGACTTTGCAGCGTGGGATGTGAGACTCTGCAGCGTGGGATCTGAGACTTTGCAGCGTGGGATCTGAGACTTTGCAGCGTGGGATGTGAGACTTTGCAGCGTGGGATCTGAGACTTTGCAGCGTGGGATCTGAGACTTTGCAGCGTGGGATCTGAGACTTTGCAGCGTGGGATCTGAGACTTTGCAGCGTGGGATGTGAGACTTTGCAGCGTGGGATCTGAGACTTTGCAGCGTGGGATGTGAGACTCTGCAGCGTGGGATCTGAGACTTTGCAGCGTGGGATGTGAGACTTTGCCGCGTGGGATCTGAGACTTTGCAGCGTGGGATCTGAGACTTTGCAGCGTGGGATCTGAGACTTTGCAGCGTGGGATCTGAGGCTTTGCAGCGTGGGATGTGAGACTCTGCAGCATGGGATCTGAGACTTTGCAGCGTGGGATCTGAGGCTTTGCAGCGTGGGATGTGAGACTTTGCAGCGTGGGATCTGAGACTTTGCAGCGTGGGATGTGAGACTTTGCCACGTGGGATGTGAGACTCTGCAGCGTGGGATCTGAGATTTTGCAGCGTGGGATGTGAGACTTTGCCGCGTGGGATCTGAGACTTTGCAGCGTGGGATCTGAGACTTTGCAGCGTGGGATCTGAGACTTTGCCGCGTGGGATGTGAGACTTTGCAGCGTGGGATGTGAGACTTTGCAGCGTGGGATCTGAGACTTTGCAGCGTGGGATCTGAGGCTTTGCAGCGTGGGATGTGAGACTCTGCAGCGTGGGATCTGAGACTTTGCAGCGTGGGATGTGAGACTTTGCAGCGTGGGATCTGAGGCTTTGCAGCGTGGGATCTGAGACTTTGCAGCGTGGGATGTGAGACTTTACCGCGTGGGATGTGAGACTTTGCAGCGTGGGATCTGAGACTTTGCAGCGTGGGATCTGAGACTTTGCAGCGTGGGATGTGAGACTTTGCAGCGTGGGATCTGAGACTGCAGTGTGGGATCTGAGTCTTTGCAGCGTGGGATCTGAGACTTTGCAGCGTGGGATCTGAGACTTTGCAGCGTGGGATGTGAGACTTTGCAGTGTGGGATCTGAGACTTTGCCACGTAGGATCTGAGACTTTGCCGCGTGGGATCTGAGACTTTGCAGCGTGGGATCTGAGACTTTGCCGCGTTGGATCTGAGACTTTGCAGCGTGGGATCTGAGACTTTGCAGCGTGGGATCTGAGACTTTGCAGCGTGGGATCTGAGACTTTGCAGCGTGGGATCTGAGACTTTGCAGCGTGGGATCTGAGACTTTGCAGCGTGGGATCTGAGACTTTGCAGCGTGGGATCTGAGACTTTGCAGCGTGGGATCTGAGACTTTGCAGCGTGGGATCTGAGACTTTGCAGCGTGGGATCTGAGACTTTGCAGCGTGGGATGTGAGACTTTGCAGCGTGGGATCTGAGACTTTGCAGCGTGGGATGTGAGACTTTGCAGCGTGGGATGTGAGACTTTGCAGCGTGGGATGTGAGACTTTGCAGCGTGGGATGTGAGACTTTGCAGCGTGGGATGTGAGACTTTGCAGCGTGGGATGTGAGACTTTGCAGCGTGGGATGTGAGACTTTGCAGCGTGGGATCTGATACTTTGCAGCGTGGGATCTGAGACTTTGCCGCGTGGGACGTGAGACGCTGCAGCGTGGGATCTGAGACTTTGCAGCGTGGGATCTGAGACTTTGCCGCATGGGATGTGAGACTTTGCAGCGTGGGATCTGAGACTTTGCAGCGTGGGATCTGAGACTTTGCAGCGTAGGATGTGAGACTTTGCCGCGTGGGATGTGAGACTTTGCCGCGTGGGATGTGAGACTTTGCCGCGTGGGATCTGAGACTTTGCCGCGTGGGATCTGAGACTTTGCAGCGTGGGATCTGAGACTTTGCAGCGTGGGATCTGAGACTTTGCAGCGTGGGATCTGAGACTTTGCAGCGTGGGATCTGAGACGTTGCAGCGTGGGATCTGAGACTTTGCAGCGTGGGATCTGAGACTTTGCAGCGTGGGATCTGATACTTTGCAGCGTGGGACGTGAGACTTTGAGCGTGGGATCTGAGACTTTGCAGCGTGGGATCTGAGACTTTGCAGCGTGGGATCTGAGACTTTGCAGCGTGGGATCTGAGACTGCAGCGTGGGATGTGAGACTTTGCAGCGTGGGATCTGAGACTTTGCAGCGTGGGATCTGAGACTGCAGCGTGGGATGTGAGACTTTGCAGCGTGGGATCTGAGACTTTGCCGCGTGGGATCTGAGACTTTACAGCGTGGGATCTGAGACTTTGCCGCGTGGGATCTGAGACTTTACAGCGTGGGATGTGAGACTTTGCAGCGTGGGATCTGAGACTTTGCAGCGTGGGATCTGAGACTTTGCAGCGTGGGATCTGAGACTTTGCAGCGTGGGATCTGAGACTTTGCAGCGTGGGATCTGAGACTCTGCAGCGTGGGATGTGAGACTTTGCAGCGTGGGATCTGAGACTTTGCAGCGTGGGATCTGAGACTTTGCAGCGTGGGATCTGAGACTTTGCAGCGTAGGATCTGAGACTTTGCCGCGTGGGACGTGAGACGCTGCAGCGTGGGATCTGAGACTTTGCAGCGTGGGATCTGAGACTTTGCCGCGTGGGATGTGAGACTTTGCAGCGTGGGATCTGAGACTTTGCAGCGTGGGATCTGAGACTTTGCAGCGTAGGATGTGAGACTTTGCCGCGTGGGATGTGAGACTTTGCAGCGTGGGATCTGAGACTTTGCAGCGTGGGATCTGAGACTTTGCCGCGTGGGATCTGAGACTTTGCAGCGTGGGATCTGAGACTTTGCAGCGTGGGATCTGAGACTTTGCAGCGTGGGATGTGAGACTTTGCCGCGTGGGATCTGAGACTTTGCAGCGTGGGATCTGAGACTTTGCAGCGTGGGATCTGAGACTTTGCAGCGTGGGATCTGAGACTTTGCAGCGTGGGATCTGATACTTTGCAGCGTGGGACGTGAGACTTTGAGCATGGGATCTGAGACTTTGCAGCGTGGGATCTGAGACTTTGCAGCGTGGGATCTGAGACTTTGCAGCGTGGGATCTGAGACTGCAGCGTGGGATGTGAGACTTTGCAGCGTGGGATCTGAGACTTTGCCGCGTGGGATCTGAGACTGCAGCGTGGGATGTGAGATGCTGCAGTGTGGGATCTGATACTTTGCAGCGTGGGATGTGAGACTTTGCAGCGTGGGATGTGAGACTTTGCAGCGTGGGATGTGAGACTTTGCAGCGTGGGATCTGAGACTTTGCAGCGTGGGATCTGAGACTTTACAGCGTGGGATCTGAGACTTTGCCGCGTGGGATCTGAGACTTTACAGCGTGGGATGTGAGACTTTGCAGCGTGGGATCTGAGACTTTGCAGCGTGGGATGTGAGACTTTGCAGCGTGGGATGTGAGACTTTGCAGCGTCGGATCTGAGACTTTGCAGCGTGGGATCTGAAACTGCAGCGTGGGATCTGAAACTGCAGCGTGGGATGTGAGACTTTGCAGCGTGGGATGTGAGACTTTGCAGCGTGGGATCTGAGACTTTGCCGTGTGGGATCTGAGACTCTGCCGCGTGGGATCTGAGACTTTGCAGCGTGGGATGTGAGACTTTGCAGCGTGGGATCTGATACTTTGCAGCGTGGGATCTGATACTTTGCAGCGTGGGATCTGAGACTTTGCCGCGTGGGATGTGAGACTTTGCAGCGTGGGATGTGAGACTTTGCAGCGTGAGATGTGAGACTTTGCAGCGTGGGATGTGAGACTTTGCAGCGTGGGATGTGAGACTTTGCAGCGTGGGATGTGAGACTTTGCAGCGTGGGATCTGAGACTTTGCAGCGTGGGATCTGAGACTTTGCAGCGTGGGATCTGAGACTTTGCAGCGTGGGATCTGAGACTTTGCAGCGTGGGATCTGAGACTGCAGCGTGGGATGTGAGACTTTGCAGCGTGGGATCTGAGACTTTGCCGCGTGGGATCTGAGACTGCAGCGTGGGATGTGAGATGCTGCAGTGTGGGATCTGATACTTTGCAGCGTGGGATCTGAGACTTTGCCGCGTGGGATCTGAGACTTTGCCGCGTGGGATGTGAGACTTTGCAGCGTGGGATCTGAGACTTTGCCGCGTGGGATCTGAGGCTTTGCAGCGTGGGATCTGAGACTTTGCAGCGTGGGATGTGAGACTCTGCAGCGTGGGATGTGAGACTTTGCAGCGTGGGATGTGAGACTTTGCCGCGTTGGATCTGAGACTTTGCAGCGTGGGATCTGAGACTTTGCAGCGTGGGATCTGAGACTTTGCAGCGTGGGATCTGAGACTTTGCAGCGTGGGATGTGAGACTTTGCAGCGTGGGATGTGAGACTTTGCAGCGTGGGATCTGAGACTTTGCAGCGTGGGATCTGAGGCTTTGCAGCGTGGGATGTGAGACTCTGCAGCATGGGATCTGAGACTTTGCAGCGTGGGATCTGAGGCTTTGCAGCGTGGGATGTGAGACTTTGCAGCGTGGGATCTGAGACTTTGCAGCGTGGGATGTGAGACTTTGCCACGTGGGATGTGAGACTTTGCAGCGTGGGATGTGAGACTTTGCAGCGTGGGATCTGAGGCTTTGCAGCGTGGGATGTGAGACTCTGCAGCGTGGGATCTGAGACTTTGCAGCGTGGGATGTGAGACTTTGCAGCGTGGGATCTGAGGCTTTGCAGCGTGGGATCTGAGACTTTGCAGCGTGGGATGTGAGACTTTACCGCGTGGGATGTTAGACTTTGCAGCGTGGGATCTGAGACTTTGCAGCGTGGGATCTGAGACTTTGCAGCGTGGGATGTGAGACTTTGCAGCGTGGGATCTGAGACTGCAGTGTGGGATCTGAGTCTTTGCAGCGTGGGATCTGAGACTTTGCAGCGTGGGATCTGAGACTTTGCAGCGTGGGATGTGAGACTTTGCAGTGTGGGATCTGAGACTTTGCCACGTAGGATCTGAGACTTTGCCGCGTGGGAT